>NC_079473.1:4279834-4585536 GCF_026250575.1 Diorhabda carinulata | reverse complement strand
AAGCCAATTGAGATCGATTGTCACTTTGTGTTGCTTGCATATTCTCGAAATCTATTGACATCAATTGGAGTCGAATCCCATCATTTCTCATATATATGGAAATATTGGAGTTTATTTGTATCAGATATATTCGATATACATGAATTGAAACCAATTGTGATCGATTGTCACCTTGTGTTGATTGCATATTTCCGAAATCTATTGACATTGATTGGAGTCGAATCACATCATTTCTCATATATTTGGATGTATTCGTGTTCATTTGTGACAGATTCATTCGATATACATGAATTGAAGCCATTTGCGATCGATTGTCACTTTTTGTTGATTGCATATTTTCGAAATCTATTGACATCAATCGAAGTCGATTTACATCATTTCTCATATATCTGCAATTATAAGAGTTTATTTGTGTCAGATACATTCGATATACATGAATTGAAGCCAATTGTGATCGACTGTCACTTTGTGTTAATTGTATATTCTCGAAATTTATTGACGTCTATTGATGTCAAATCACATCCTTCCTCATATATTTGGAATTATTAGAGTTTATTTGTATCAGATTCATTCGATATACATGAATTGGGGCCAAATGAGATCGATTGTCACTTTGTGTTAATTGTATATTCTCGAAATTTATTGACGTCTATTGATGTCAAATCACATCCTTCCTCATATATTTGGAATTATTAGAGTTTATTCGTATCAGATACATTCGATATACATGGATTGAAGCCAAATGAGATCGATTGCCACTTTGTGTTAATGGTATATTCTCGAAATCTTTTGACATCGATTGAAGTCGAATCACATCATATCTCATATATTTGGAAGTATCAGAATTTATTTGTATCAGATACATTCGATATCCATGAATTGGAGCCAATTGTGATCGATTGTCACTTTTTGTTGATTGCATATTCTCGAAATCCATTGACATCAATTGAAGTCGAATCACATCATTTCTCATATATTTGGTAATATTAGAATTTATTTGTATCAGATACATTCGATATACATGAATTGAAGCCAATTGTCATCGATTGTCTTTTTGTGTTGATTGCATATTCTCGAAATCTATTGACATCAATTGAAATCGAATCAAATCATTTCTCATATATTTGCAATTATTAGAGTTTATTTGTGTCAGATACATTAGATATAGATGAATTCAAGCCAATTGAGATCGATTGTCACTTTTTGTTGCTTGCATATTCTCGAAATCTATTGACATCAATTGGAGTCGAATCCCATCATTTCTCATATATTTGGAATTATTAGAGTTAATTTGTGTCAGATACATTCGATATACATGAATTGAAGCCAATTGTGATCGATTGTCACTTTGTGTTGATTGCATATTCTCGAATTCTATTGACATCAATTGGAGTCGAATCACATCATTTCTCATATATTTGGAAATATTAGAGTTAATTTGTGTCAGATACATTAGATATAGATGAATTCAAGCCAATTGAGATCGATTGTCACTTTGTGTTGCTTGCATATTCTCGAAATCTATTGACATCAATTGGAGTCGAATCCCATCATTTCTCATATATATGGAAATATTGGAGTTTATTTGTATCAGATATATTCGATATACATGAATTGAAACCAATTGTGATCGATTGTCACCTTGTGTTGATTGCATATTTCCGAAATCTATTGACATTGATTGGAGTCGAATCACATCATTTCTCATATATTTGGATGTATTCGTGTTCATTTGTGACAGATTCATTCGATATACATGAATTGAAGCCATTTGCGATCGATTGTCACTTTTTGTTGATTGCATATTTTCGAAATCTATTGACATCAATCGAAGTCGATTTACATCATTTCTCATATATCTGCAATTATAAGAGTTTATTTGTGTCAGATACATTCGATATACATGAATTGAAGCCAATTGTGATCGACTGTCACTTTGTGTTGATTGCATATTCTCGAAATCTACTGACATCAATTGTAGTCGAATCACATCATTTCTCATATATTTGGAAATATTGGAGTTTATTTGTATCAGATACATTCGATATACATGAATTGGGGCCAAATGAGATCGATTGCCTTTTTGTGTTAATTGTATATTCTCGAAATCTATTGAAGTCAATTCAAGTCGAATCACATCATTTCTCATATATCTGGAATTATTGGAGTTTACGTGTGTCAGATACATTCGATATAGATGAATTCAAGCCAATTGTGATCGATTGTCACTTTGTGTTGATTGCATATTCTCGAAATCTATTGACATCAATGGAAGTCGAATCACATCATTCCTCATATATTCGGAAATATTAGAGTTTATTTGTATCAGATACATCCGATATACATGAATTGAGGCCAATTGTGATCGATTGTCACTTTGTGTTGATTGCATATTCTCGAAATCTATTGACATCAATTGAAGTCGAATCATATCATTTCTCATATATTTGGTAATATTAGAATTTATTTGTATCAGATACATTCGATATACATGAATTGAAGCCAATTGTTATCGATTGTCACTTTGTGTTGATTGCATGTTCCCGAAATCTATTGACATCAATCGAAGTCGAATCACATCATTTCTCATATATTTGGAATTATTAGAGTTTATTTGTGTCAAATACATTCGATATACATGAATTGAAGCCAATTGTGATCGATTGTCACTTTGTGTTGATTGCATATTCTCGAAATCTATTGACATTAATTGGAGTCTAATCATATCATTTCTCATATATTTGGGAATATTAGAATTTATTTGTATCAGATACATTCGATATACATAAATTGAAGCCAACTGTGATCGATTGTCACTTTGTGTTTATTGCATATTCTCGAAATCTATTGACATCAATTGGAGTCGAATCACATCATTTCTCATATATTTGGTAATATTAGAGTTTATTTATATCAGATACATTCGATTTACATGAATTGAAGCCAATTGTTATCGATTGTCACTTTGTGTTGATTGCATGTTCCCGAAATCTATTGACATCGATTGAAGTCGAATCAAATCATTTCTCATATATTTGGAATTATTAGAGTTTATTTGTGTCAGATACATTCGATATAGATGAATTCAAGCCAATTGAGATCGATTGTCACTTTGTGTTGATTGCATATTCTCGAAATCTACTGACATCAATTGGAGTCGAATCACATCATTTCTCATATATATGGAAATATTGGAGTTTATTTGTATCAGATATATTCGATATACATGAATTGAAACCAATTGTGATCGATTGTCACCTTGTGTTGATTGCATATTTCCGAAATCTATTGACATTGATTGGAGTCGAATCACATCATTTCTCATATATTTGGATGTATTCGAGTTCATTTGTGACAGATTCATTCGATATACATGAAATGAAGCCATTTGCGATCGATTGTCACTTTGTGTTGATTGCATATTCTCGAAATCTATTGACATCAATTGGAGTCTAATCATATCATTTCTCATATATTTGGAAATATTAGAGTTTATTTGTGTCAAATTTATTCGATATACATGAATTGAAGCCAATTGTGATCGATTGTCACTTTGTGTTGATTGCATATTCTCGAAATCTATTGACGTTAATTGGAGTCTAATCATATCATTTCTCATATATTTGGAAATATTAGAATTTATTTGTATCAGATACATTCGATATACATAAATTGAAGCCAATTGTGATCGATTGTCACTTTGTGTTGATTGCATATTCCCGAAATCTATTGACATCAATCGAAGTCGAATCACATCATTTCTCATATATTTGGAATTATTAGAGTTTATTTGTGTCAAATACATTCGATATACATGAGTTGAAGCCAATTGTGATCGATTGTCACTTTGTGTTGCTTGCATATTCTCGAAATCTATTGACATCAATTGGAGTCGAATCCCATCATTTATCATATATTTGGAATTATTAGAGTTTATTTGTGTCAGATACATTCGATATACATGAATTGAAGCCAATTGTGATCGATTGTCACTTTGTGTTGATTGCATATTCTCGAAATCTATTGACATCAATTGGAGTCGAATCACATCATTTCTCATATATTTGGAAATATTGGAGTTTATTTGTATCAGATATATTCGATATACATGAATTGAAACCAATTGTGATCGATTGTCACTTTGTGTTGATTGCATATTCTCGAAATCTATTGACATCAATGGAAGTCGAATCCCATCATTTCCCATATATAAGGAATTATTAGAGTTTATTTGTGTCAGATACATTCGATATACATGAATTGAAGCCAATTGTGATCGATTGTCACTTTGTGTTGATTGCATATTCTCGAAATCTATTGACATCAATTGAAGTCGAATCACATCATTTCTGATATATTAGGAATTATTAGAGTTTATTTGTATCAGATATATCCGATATACATGAATTGAAACCAATAGTGATCGATTGTCACCTTGTGTTGATTGCATATTTCCGAAATCTATTGACATTGATTGGAGTCGAATCACATCATTTCTCATATATTTGGAATTATTAGAGTTTATTTGTGTCAAATACATTCGATATACATGAATTGAAGCCAATTGTGATCGATTGTCACTTTGTGTTGATTGCATATTCTCGAAATCTATTGACATTAATTGGAGTCTAATCATATCATTTCTCATATATTTGGAAATATTAGAATTTATTTGTATCAGATACATTCGATATACATAAATTGAAGCCAATTGTGATCGATTGTCACTTTGTGTTGATTGCATATTCTCGAAATCTATTGACATCAATTGGAGTCGAATCACATCATTTCTCATATATTTGGTAATATTAGAATTTATTTGTATCAGATACATTCGATATACATGAATTGAAGCCAATTGTTATCGATTGTCACTTTGTGTTGATTGCATGTTCCCGAAATCTATTGACATCAATCGAAGTCGAATCACATCATTTCTCATATATTTGGAATTATTAGAGTTTATTTGTGTCAAATACATTCGATATACATGAATTGAAGCCAATTGTGATCGATTGTCACTTTGTGTTGATTGCATATTCTCGAAATCTATTGACATTAATTGGAGTCTAATCATATCATTTCTCATATATTTGGGAATATTAGAATTTATTTGTATCAGATACATTCGATATACATAAATTGAAGCCAACTGTGATCGATTGTCACTTTGTGTTTATTGCATATTCTCGAAATCTATTGACATCAATTGGAGTCGAATCACATCATTTCTCATATATTTGGTAATATTAGAGTTTATTTATATCAGATACATTCGATTTACATGAATTGAAGCCAATTGTTATCGATTGTCACTTTGTGTTGATTGCATGTTCCCGAAATCTATTGACATCGATTGAAGTCGAATCAAATCATTTCTCATATATTTGGAATTATTAGAGTTTATTTGTGTCAGATACATTCGATATAGATGAATTCAAGCCAATTGAGATCGATTGTCACTTTGTGTTGATTGCATATTCTCGAAATCTACTGACATCAATTGGAGTCGAATCACATCATTTCTCATATATATGGAAATATTGGAGTTTATTTGTATCAGATATATTCGATATACATGAATTGAAACCAATTGTGATCGATTGTCACCTTGTGTTGATTGCATATTTCCGAAATCTATTGACATTGATTGGAGTCGAATCACATCATTTCTCATATATTTGGATGTATTCGAGTTCATTTGTGACAGATTCATTCGATATACATGAATTGAAGCCATTTGCGATCGATTGTCACTTTGTGTTGATTGCATATTCTCGAAATCTATTGACATCAATCGAAGTCGAATCACATCATTTCTCATATATTTGCAATTATTAGAGTTTATTTGTGTCAAATTTATTCGATATACATGAATTGAAGCCAATTGTGATCGATTGTCACTTTGTGTTGATTGCATATTCTCGAAATCTATTGACATTAATTGGAGTCTAATCATATCATTTCTCATATATTTGGAAATATTAGAATTTATTTGTATCAGATACATTCGATATACATAAATTGAAGCCAATTGAGATCGATTGTCACTTTGTGTTGATTGCATATTCCCGAAATCTATTGACATCAATCGAAGTCGAATCACATCATTTCTCATATATTTGGAATTATTAGAGTTTATTTGTGTCAAATACATTCGATATACATGAGTTGAAGCCAATTGTGATCGATTGTCACTTTGTGTTGCTTGCATATTCTCGAAATCTATTGACATCAATTGGAGTCGAATCCCATCATTTATCATATATTTGGAATTATTAGAGTTTATTTGTGTCAGATACATTCGATATACATGAATTGAAGCCAATTGTGATCGATTGTCACTTTGTGTTGATTGCATATTCTCGAAATCTATTGACATCAATTGGAGTCGAATCACATCATTTCTCATATATTTGGAAATATTAGAGTTAATTTGTGTCAGATACATTAGATATAGATGAATTCAAGCCAATTGAGATCGATTGTCACTTTGTGTTGCTTGCATATTCTCGAAATCTATTGACATCAATTGGATTCGAATCCCATCATTTCTCATATATATGGAAATATTGGAGTTTATTTGTATCAGATATATTCGATATACATGAATTGAAACCAATTGTGATCGATTGTCACCTTGTGTTGTTTGCATATTTCCGAAATCTATTGACATTGATTGGAGTCGAATCACATCATTTCTCATATATTTGGATGTATTCGTGTTCATTTGTGACAGATTCATTCGATATACATGAATTGAAGCCATTTGCGATCGATTGTCACTTTTTGTTGATTGCATATTTTCGAAATCTATTGACATCAATCGAAGTCGATTTACATCATTTCTCATATATCTGCAATTATAAGAGTTTATTTGTGTCAGATACATTCGATATACATGAATTGAAGCCAATTGTGATCGACTGTCACTTTGTGTTGATTGCATATTCTCGAAATCTACTGACATCAATTGTAGTCGAATCACATCATTTCTCATATATTTGGAAATATTGGAGTTTATTTGTATCAGATACATTCGATATACATGAATTGGGGCCAAATGAGATCGATTGCCTTTTTGTGTTAATTGTATATTCTCGAAATCTATTGTCGTCTATTGATGTAAAATCACATCCTTCCTCATATATTTGGAATTATTAGAGTTTATTCGTATCGGATACATTCGATATACATGGATTGAAGCCAATTGTGATCGATTGTCCCTTTGTGTTAATGGTATATTCTCGAAATCTTTTGACATCGATTGAAGTCGAATCACATCATATCTCATATATTTGGAAGTATCAGAATTTATTTGTATCAGATACGTTCGATATACATGAATTGGGGCCAAATGAGATCGATTGCCACTTTGTGTTAATTGTATATTCTCGAAATCTATTGACGTCTATTGATGTCAAATCACATCCTTCCTCATATATTTGGAATTATTAGAGTTTATTCGTATCGGATACATTCGATATACATGAATTGAAGCCAATTGTCATCGATTGTCTTTTTGTGTTGATTGCATATTCTCGAAATCTATTGACATCAATTGGAGTCGAATCACTTCATTCCTCATATATTTGGAAATATTAGAGTTAATTTGTGTCAGATACATTAGATATAGATGAATTCAAGCCAATTGAGATCGATTGTCACTTTGTGTTGATTGCATATTCTCGAAATCTATTGACATCAATTGGAGTCGAATCCCATCATTTCTCATATATTTGGAATTATTAGAGTTTATTTGTGTCAGATACATTCGATATACATGAATTGAAGCCAATTGTGATCGATTGTCACTTTTTGTTGATTGCATATTCTCGAAATCCATTGACATCAATTGAAGTCGAATCACATCATTTCTCATATATTTGGTAATATTAGAATTTATTTGTATCAGATACATTCGATATACATGAATTGAAGCCTATTGTTATCGATTGTCACTTTGTGTTGATTGCATGTTCCCGAAATCTATTGACATCAATCGAAGTGGAATCACATCATTTCTCATATATTTGGAATAATTAGAGTTTATTTGTGTCAAATACATTCGATATACATGAATTGAAGCCAATTGTGATCGATTGTCACTTTGTGTTGATTGCATATTCTCGAAATCTATTGACATTAATTGGAGTCTAATCATATCATTTCTCATATATTTGGAAATATTAGAATTTATTTGTATCAGATACATTCGATATACATGAATTGAAGCCAATTGTTATCGATTGTCACTTTGTGTTGATTGCATGTTCCCGAAATCTATTGACATCACTTGAAATCGAATCAAATCATTCCTCATATATTTGGAATTATTAGAGTTTATTTGTGTCAGATACATTCGATATAGATGAATTCAAGCCAATTGAGATTGATTGTCACTTTGTGTTGATTGCATATTCTCGAAATCTACTGACATCAGTTGGAGTCGAATCACATCATTTCTCATATATATGGAAATATTGGAGTTTATTTGTATCAGATATATTCGATATACATGAATTGAAACCAATTGTGATCGATTGTCACCTTGTGTTGATTGCATATTTCCGAAATCTATTGACATTGATTGGAGTCGAATCACATCATTTCTCATATATTTGGATGTATTCGAGTTCATTTGTGTCAGATTCATTCGATATACATGAATTGAAGCCATTTGCGATCGATTGTCACTTTGTGTTGATTGCATATTCTCGAAATCTATTGACATCAATTGAAATCGAATCACATCATTCCTCCTATATAAGAAATTATTAGAGTTTATTTGTGTCAGATACATTAGATATAGATGAATTCAAGCCAATTGAGATCGATTGTCACTTTGTGTTGCTTGCATATTCTCGAAATCTATTGACATCAATTGGAGTCGAATCCCATCATTTCTCATATATTTGGAATTATTAGAGTTAATTTGTGTCAGATACATTCGATATACATGAATTGAAGCCAATTGTGATCGATTGTCACTTTGTGTTGATTGCATATTCTCGAATTCTATTGACATCAATTGGAGTCGAATCACATCATTTCTCATATATTTGGAAATATTAGAGTTAATTTGTGTCAGATACATTAGATATAGATGAATTCAAGCCAATTGAGATCGATTGTCACTTTGTGTTGCTTGCATATTCTCGAAATCTATTGACATCAATTGGAGTCGAATCCCATCATTTCTCATATATATGGAAATATTGGAGTTTATTTGTATCAGATATATTCGATATACATGAATTGAAACCAATTGTGATCGATTGTCACCTTGTGTTGATTGCATATTTCCGAAATCTATTGACATTGATTGGAGTCGAATCACATCATTTCTCATATATTTGGATGTATTCGTGTTCATTTGTGACAGATTCATTCGATATACATGAATTGAAGCCATTTGCGATCGATTGTCACTTTTTGTTGATTGCATATTTTCGAAATCTATTGACATCAATCGAAGTCGATTTACATCATTTCTCATATATCTGCAATTATAAGAGTTTATTTGTGTCAGATACATTCGATATACATGAATTGAAGCCAATTGTGATCGACTGTCACTTTGTGTTGATTGCATATTCTCGAAATCTACTGACATCAATTGTAGTCGAATCACATCATTTCTCATATATTTGGAAATATTGGAGTTTATTTGTATCAGATACATTCGATATACATGAATTGGGGCCAAATGAGATCGATTGCCTTTTTGTGTTAATTGTATATTCTCGAAATCTATTGAAGTCAATTCAAGTCGAATCACATCATTTCTCATATATCTGGAATTATTGGAGTTTACGTGTGTCAGATACATTCGATATAGATGAATTCAAGCCAATTGTGATCGATTGTCACTTTGTGTTGATTGCATATTCTCGAAATCTATTGACATCAATGGAAGTCGAATCACATCATTCCTCATATATTCGGAAATATTAGAGTTTATTTGTATCAGATACATCCGATATACATGAATTGAGGCCAATTGTGATCGATTGTCACTTTGTGTTGATTGCATATTCTCGAAATCTATTGACATCAATTGAAGTCGAATCACATCATTCCTCATATATTCGGAAATATTAGAGTTTATTTGTATCAGATACATCCGATATACATGAATTGAGGCCAATTGTGATCGATTGTCACTTTGTGTTGATTGCATATCCTCGAAATCTATTGACATCGATTGAAGTCGACTCACATCATTTCTCATATATTTGCAATTATTAGAGTTTATTTGTGTCAGATACATTCGATATAGATGAATTCAAGCCAATTGAGATCGATTGTCACTTTGTGTTGATTGCATATTTCCGAAATCTATTGACATCAATTGAAATCGAATCAGATCAATACTCATATATTTGGGATTATTAGAGTTTATTTGTGTCAGATACATTCGATATAAATGAATTGAAGCCAATTGTGATCGATTGTCACTTTGTGTTGATTGCATATTCTCGAAATCTATTGACATCAATGGAAGTCGAATCCAATCATTTCTCATATATAAGGAATTATTAGAGTTTATTTGTGTCAGATACATTCGATATACATGAATTGAAGCCAATTGTGATCGATTGTCACTTTGTGTTGATTGCATATTCTCGAAATCTATTGACATCAATGGAAGTCGAATCCCATCATTTCCCATATATAAGGAATTATTAGAGTTTATTTGTGTCAGATACATTCGATATACATGAATTGAAGCCAATTGTGATCGATTGTCACTTTGTGTTGATTGCATATTCTCGAAATCTATTGACATCAATTGAAGTCGAATCACATCATTTCTGATATATTAGGAATTATTAGAGTTTATTTGTATCAGATATATTCGATATACATGAATTGAAACCAATAGTGATCGATTGTCACCTTGTGTTGATTGCATATTTCCGAAATCTATTGACATTGATTGGAGTCGAATCACATCATTTCTCATATATTTGGAATTATTAGAGTTTATTTGTGTCAAATACATTCGATATACATGAATTGAAGCCAATTGTGATCGATTGTCACTTTGTGTTGATTGCATATTCTCGAAATCTATTGACATTAATTGGAGTCTAATCATATCATTTCTCATATATTTGGAAATATTAGAATTTATTTGTATCAGATACATTCGATATACATAAATTGAAGCCAATTGTGATCGATTGTCACTTTGTGTTGATTGCATATTCTCGAAATCTATTGACATCAATTGGAGTCGAATCACATCATTTCTCATATATTTGGTAATATTAGAATTTATTTGTATCAGATACATTCGATATACATGAATTGAAGCCAATTGTTATCGATTGTCACTTTGTGTTGATTGCATGTTCCCGAAATCTATTGACATCAATCGAAGTCGAATCACATCATTTCTCATATATTTGGAATTATTAGAGTTTATTTGTGTCAAATACATTCGATATACATGAATTGAAGCCAATTGTGATCGATTGTCACTTTGTGTTGATTGCATATTCTCGAAATCTATTGACATTAATTGGAGTCTAATCATATCATTTCTCATATATTTGGGAATATTAGAATTTATTTGTATCAGATACATTCGATATACATAAATTGAAGCCAACTGTGATCGATTGTCACTTTGTGTTTATTGCATATTCTCGAAATCTATTGACATCAATTGGAGTCGAATCACATCATTTCTCATATATTTGGTAATATTAGAGTTTATTTATATCAGATACATTCGATTTACATGAATTGAAGCCAATTGTTATCGATTGTCACTTTGTGTTGATTGCATGTTCCCGAAATCTATTGACATCGATTGAAGTCGAATCAAATCATTTCTCATATATTTGGAATTATTAGAGTTTATTTGTGTCAGATACATTCGATATAGATGAATTCAAGCCAATTGAGATCGATTGTCACTTTGTGTTGATTGCATATTCTCGAAATCTACTGACATCAATTGGAGTCGAATCACATCATTTCTCATATATATGGAAATATTGGAGTTTATTTGTATCAGATATATTCGATATACATGAATTGAAACCAATTGTGATCGATTGTCACCTTGTGTTGATTGCATATTTCCGAAATCTATTGACATTGATTGGAGTCGAATCACATCATTTCTCATATATTTGGATGTATTCGAGTTCATTTGTGACAGATTCATTCGATATACATGAATTGAAGCCATTTGCGATCGATTGTCACTTTGTGTTGATTGCATATTCTCGAAATCTATTGACATCAATCGAAGTCGAATCACATCATTTCTCATATATTTGCAATTATTAGAGTTTATTTGTGTCAAATTTATTCGATATACATGAATTGAAGCCAATTGTGATCGATTGTCACTTTGTGTTGATTGCATATTCTCGAAATCTATTGACATTAATTGGAGTCTAATCATATCATTTCTCATATATTTGGAAATATTAGAATTTATTTGTATCAGATACATTCGATATACATAAATTGAAGCCAATTGTGATCGATTGTCACTTTGTGTTGATTGCATATTCCCGAAATCTATTGACATCAATCGAAGTCGAATCACATCATTTCTCATATATTTGGAATTATTAGAGTTTATTTGTGTCAAATACATTCGATATACATGAGTTGAAGCCAATTGTGATCGATTGTCACTTTGTGTTGCTTGCATATTCTCGAAATCTATTGACATCAATTGGAGTCGAATCCCATCATTTATCATATATTTGGAATTATTAGAGTTTATTTGTGTCAGATACATTCGATATACATGAATTGAAGCCAATTGTGATCGATTGTCACTTTGTGTTGATTGCATATTCTCGAAATCTATTGACATCAATTGGAGTCGAATCACATCATTTCTCATATATTTGGAAATATTAGAGTTAATTTGTGTCAGATACATTAGATATAGATGAATTCAAGCCAATTGAGATCGATTGTCACTTTGTGTTGCTTGCATATTCTCGAAATCTATTGACATCAATTGGATTCGAATCCCATCATTTCTCATATATATGGAAATATTGGAGTTTATTTGTATCAGATATATTCGATATACATGAATTGAAACCAATTGTGATCGATTGTCACCTTGTGTTGATTGCATATTTCCGAAATCTATTGACATTGATTGGAGTCGAATCACATCATTTCTCATATATTTGGATGTATTCGTGTTCATTTGTGACAGATTCATTCGATATACATGAATTGAAGCCATTTGCGATCGATTGTCACTTTTTGTTGATTGCATATTTTCGAAATCTATTGACATCAATCGAAGTCGATTTACATCATTTCTCATATATCTGCAATTATAAGAGTTTATTTGTGTCAGATACATTCGATATACATGAATTGAAGCCAATTGTGATCGACTGTCACTTTGTGTTGATTGCATATTCTCGAAATCTACTGACATCAATTGTAGTCGAATCACATCATTTCTCATATATTTGGAAATATTGGAGTTTATTTGTATCAGATACATTCGATATACATGAATTGGGGCCAAATGAGATCGATTGCCTTTTTGTGTTAATTGTATATTCTCGAAATCTATTGAAGTCAATTCAAGTCGAATCACATCATTTCTCATATATCTGGAATTATTGGAGTTTACGTGTGTCAGATACATTCGATATAGATGAATTCAAGCCAATTGTGATCGATTGTCACTTTGTGTTGATTGCATATTCTCGAAATCTATTGACATCAATGGAAGTCGAATCACATCATTCCTCATATATTCGGAAATATTAGAGTTTATTTGTATCAGATACATCCGATATACATGAATTGAGGCCAATTGTGATCGATTGTCACTTTGTGTTGATTGCATATTCTCGAAATCTATTGACATCAATTGAAGTCGAATCACATCATTCCTCATATATTCGGAAATATTAGAGTTTATTTGTATCAGATACATCCGATATACATGAATTGAGGCCAATTGTGATCGATTGTCACTTTGTGTTGATTGCATATCCTCGAAATCTATTGACATCGATTGAAGTCGACTCACATCATTTCTCATATATTTGCAATTATTAGAGTTTATTTGTGTCAGATACATTCGATATAGATGAATTCAAGCCAATTGAGATCGATTGTCACTTTGTGTTGATTGCATATTTCCGAAATCTATTGACATCAATTGAAATCGAATCACATCAATACTCATATATTTGGGATTATTAGAGTTTATTTGTGTCAGATACATTCGATATAAATGAATTGAAGCCAATTGTGATCGATTGTCACTTTGTGTTGATTGCATATTCTCGAAATCTATTGACATCAATGGAAGTCGAATCCAATCATTTCTCATATATAAGGAATTATTAGAGTTTATTTGTGTCAGATACATTCGATATACATGAATTGAAGCCAATTGTGATCGATTGTCACTTTGTGTTGATTGCATATTCTCGAAATCTATTGACATCAATGGAAGTCGAATACCATCATTTCCCATATATAAGGAATTATTAGAGTTTATTTGTGTCAGATACATTCGATATACATGAATTGAAGCCAATTGTGATCGATTGTCACTTTGTGTTGATTGCATATTCTCGAAATCTATTGACATCAATTGAAGTCGAATCACATCATTTCTGATATATTAGGAATTATTAGAGTTTATTTGTATCAGATATATTCGATATACATGAATTGAAACCAATAGTGATCGATTGTCACCTTGTGTTGATTGCATATTTCCGAAATCTATTGACATTGATTGGAGTCGAATCACATCATTTCTCATATATTTGGAATTATTAGAGTTTATTTGTGTCAAATACATTCGATATACATGAATTGAAGCCAATTGTGATCGATTGTCACTTTGTGTTGATTGCATATTCTCGAAATCTATTGACATTAATTGGAGTCTAATCATATCATTTCTCATATATTTGGAAATATTAGAATTTATTTGTATCAGATACATTCGATATACATAAATTGAAGCCAATTGTGATCGATTGTCACTTTGTGTTGATTGCATATTCTCGAAATCTATTGACATCAATTGGAGTCGAATAACATCATTTCTCATATATTTGGTAATATTAGAATTTATTTGTATCAGATACATTCGATATACATGAATTGAAGCCAATTGTTATCGATTGTCACTTTGTGTTGATTGCATGTTCCCGAAATCTATTGACATCAATCGAAGTCGAATCACATCATTTCTCATATATTTGGAATTATTAGAGTTTATTTGTGTCAAATACATTCGATATACATGAATTGAAGCCAATTGTGATCGATTGTCACTTTGTGTTGATTGCATATTCTCGAAATCTATTGACATTAATTGGAGTCTAATCATATCATTTCTCATATATTTGGGAATATTAGAATTTATTTGTATCAGATACATTCGATATACATAAATTGAAGCCAACTGTGATCGATTGTCACTTTGTGTTTATTGCATATTCTCGAAATCTATTGACATCAATTGGAGTCGAATCACATCATTTCTCATATATTTGGTAATATTAGAGTTTATTTATATCAGATACATTCGATTTACATGAATTGAAGCCAATTGTTATCGATTGTCACTTTGTGTTGATTGCATGTTCCCGAAATCTATTGACATCGATTGAAGTCGAATCAAATCATTTCTCATATATTTGGAATTATTAGAGTTTATTTGTGTCAGATACATTCGATATAGATGAATTCAAGCCAATTGAGATCGATTGTCACTTTGTGTTGATTGCATATTCTCGAAATCTACTGACATCAATTGGAGTCGAATCACATCATTTCTCATATATATGGAAATATTGGAGTTTATTTGTATCAGATATATTCGATATACATGAATTGAAACCAATTGTGATCGATTGTCACCTTGTGTTGATTGCATATTTCCGAAATCTATTGACATTGATTGGAGTCGAATCACATCATTTCTCATATATTTGGATGTATTCGAGTTCATTTGTGACAGATTCATTCGATATACATGAATTGAAGCCATTTGCGATCGATTGTCACTTTGTGTTGATTGCATATTCTCGAAATCTATTGACATCAATCGAAGTCGAATCACATCATTTCTCATATATTTGCAATTATTAGAGTTTATTTGTGTCAAATTTATTCGATATACATGAATTGAAGCCAATTGTGATCGATTGTCACTTTGTGTTGATTGCATATTCTCGAAATCTATTGACATTAATTGGAGTCTAATCATATCATTTCTCATATATTTGGAAATATTAGAATTTATTTGTATCAGATACATTCGATATACATAAATTGAAGCCAATTGTGATCGATTGTCACTTTGTGTTGATTGCATATTCCCGAAATCTATTGACATCAATCGAAGTCGAATCACATCATTTCTCATATATTTGGAATTATTAGAGTTTATTTGTGTCAAATACATTCGATATACATGAGTTGAAGCCAATTGTGATCGATTGTCACTTTGTGTTGCTTGCATATTCTCGAAATCTATTGACATCAATTGGAGTCGAATCCCATCATTTATCATATATTTGGAATTATTAGAGTTTATTTGTGTCAGATACATTCGATATACATGAATTGAAGCCAATTGTGATCGATTGTCACTTTGTGTTGATTGCATATTCTCGAAATCTATTGACATCAATTGGAGTCGAATCACATCATTTCTCATATATTTGGAAATATTAGAGTTAATTTGTGTCAGATACATTAGATATAGATGAATTCAAGCCAATTGAGATCGATTGTCACTTTGTGTTGCTTGCATATTCTCGAAATCTATTGACATCAGTTGGATTCGAATCCCATCATTTCTCATATATATGGAAATATTGGAGTTTATTTGTATCAGATATATTCGATATACATGAATTGAAACCAATTGTGATCGATTGTCACCTTGTGTTGTTTGCATATTTCCGAAATCTATTGACATTGATTGGAGTCGAATCACATCATTTCTCATATATTTGGATGTATTCGTGTTCATTTGTGACAGATTCATTCGATATACATGAATTGAAGCCATTTGCGATCGATTGTCACTTTTTGTTGATTGCATATTTTCGAAATCTATTGACATCAATCGAAGTCGATTTACATCATTTCTCATATATCTGCAATTATAAGAGTTTATTTGTGTCAGATACATTCGATATACATGAATTGAAGCCAATTGTGATCGACTGTCACTTTGTGTTGATTGCATATTCTCGAAATCTACTGACATCAATTGTAGTCGAATCACATCATTTCTCATATATTTGGAAATATTGGAGTTTATTTGTATCAGATACATTCGATATACATGAATTGGGGCCAAATGAGATCGATTGCCTTTTTGTGTTAATTGTATATTCTCGAAATCTATTGTCGTCTATTGATGTAAAATCACATCCTTCCTCATATATTTGGAATTATTAGAGTTTATTCGTATCGGATACATTCGATATACATGGATTGAAGCCAATTGTGATCGATTGTCCCTTTGTGTTAATGGTATATTCTCGAAATCTTTTGACATCGATTGAAGTCGAATCACATCATATCTCATATATTTGGAAGTATCAGAATTTATTTGTATCAGATACGTTCGATATACATGAATTGGGGCCAAATGAGATCGATTGCCACTTTGTGTTAATTGTATATTCTCGAAATCTATTGACGTCTATTGATGTCAAATCACATCCTTCCTCATATATTTGGAATTATTAGAGTTTATTCGTATCGGATACATTCGATATACATGAATTGAAGCCAATTGTCATCGATTGTCTTTTTGTGTTGATTGCATATTCTCGAAATCTATTGACATCAATTGGAGTCGAATCACTTCATTCCTCATATATTCTGAAATATTAGAGTTAATTTGTGTCAGATACATTAGATATAGATGAATTCAAGCCAATTGAGATCGATTGTCACTTTGTGTTGATTGCATATTCTCGAAATCTATTGACATCAATTGGAGTCGAATCCCATCATTTCTCATATATTTGGAATTATTAGAGTTTATTTGTGTCAGATACATTCGATATACATGAATTGAAGCCAATTGTGATCGATTGTCACTTTTTGTTGATTGCATATTCTCGAAATCCATTGACATCAATTGAAGTCGAATCACATCATTTCTCATATATTTGGTAATATTAGAATTTATTTGTATCAGATACATTCGATATACTTGAATTGAAGCCAATTGTTATCGATTGTCACTTTGTGTTGATTGCATGTTCCCGAAATCTATTGACATCAATCGAAGTGGAATCACATCATTTCTCATATATTTGGAATAATTAGAGTTTATTTGTGTCAAATACATTCGATATACATGAATTGAAGCCAATTGTGATCGATTGTCACTTTGTGTTGATTGCATATTCTCGAAATCTATTGACATTAATTGGAGTCTAATCATATCATTTCTCATATATTTGGAAATATTAGAATTTATTTGTATCAGATACATTCGATATACATGAATTGAAGCCAATTGTTATCGATTGTCACTTTGTGTTGATTGCATGTTCCCGAAATCTATTGACATCACTTGAAATCGAATCAAATCATTCCTCATATATTTGGAATTATTAGAGTTTATTTGTGTCAGATACATTCGATATAGATGAATTCAAGCCAATTGAGATTGATTCACTTTGTGTTGATTGCATATTCTCGAAATCTACTGACATCAGTTGGAGTCGAATCACATCATTTCTCATATATATGGAAATATTGGAGTTTATTTGTATCAGATATATTCGATATACATGAATTGAAACCAATTGTGATCGATTGTCACCTTGTGTTGATTGCATATTTCCGAAATCTATTGACATTGATTGGAGTCGAATCACATCATTTCTCATATATTTGGATGTATTCGAGTTCATTTGTGTCAGATTCATTCGATATACATGAATTGAAGCCATTTGCGATCGATTGTCACTTTGTGTTGATTGCATATTCTCGAAATCTATTGACATCAATTGAAATCGAATCACATCATTCCTCCTATATAAGAAATTATTAGAGTTTATTTGTGTCAGATACATTCGATATACATGAATTGAAGCCAATTGTCATCGATTGTCTTTTTGTGTTGATTGCATATTCTCGAAATCTATTGACATCAATTGGAGTCGAATCACTTCATTCCTCATATATTTGGAAATATTAGAGTTAATTTGTGTCAGATACATTCGATATACATGAATTGAAGCCAATTGTGATCGATTGTCACTTTGTGTTGATTGCATATTCTCGAAATCTATTGACATCAATTGGAGTCGAATCCCATCATTTCTCATATATTTGGAATTATTAGAGTTTATTTGTGTCAGATACATTCGATATACATGAATTGAAGCCAATTGTGATCGATTGTCACTTTGTGTTGATTGCATATTCTCGAAATCTACTGACATCAATTGGAGTCGAATCACATCATTTCTCATATATATGGAAATATTGGAGTTTATTTGTATCAGATATATTCGATATACATGAATTGAAACCAATTGTGATCGATTGTCACCTTGTGTTGATTGCATATTTCCGAAATCTATTGACATTGATTGGAGTCGAATCACATCATTTCTCATATATTTGGATGTATTCGTGTTCATTTGTGACAGATTCATTCGATATACATAAATTGAAGCCATTTGCGATCGATTGTCACTTTGTGTTGATTGCATATTTTCGAAATCTATTGACATCAATCGAAGTCGAATCACATCATTTCCCATATATTTGGAATTATTAGAGTTTAGTTGTGTCAAATACATTCGATATACATGAATTGAAGCCAATTGTGATCGATTGTCACTTTCTGTTGATTGCATATTCTCGAAATCTATTGACATCAATTGGAGTCGAATCACATCATTTCTCATATATTTGGATGTATTCGAGTTCATTTGTGAAAGATTCATTCGATATACATGAATTGAAGCCATTTGCGATCGATTGTCACTTTGTGTTGTTTGCTTATTTTCGAAATCTATTGACATCAATCGAAGTCGAATCTTATCATTTCTCATATATTTGGAAATATTAGAATTTATTTGTATCAGATACATTCGATATACATAAATTGAAGCCAACTGTGATCGATTGTCACTTTGTGTTGATTGCATATTCTCGAAATCTATTGACATCAATTGGAGTCGAATCACATCATTTCTCATATATTTGGTAATTTCAGAGTTTATTTATATCAGATACATTCGATATACATGAACTGAAGCCAATTGTTATCGATTGTCACTTTGTGTTGATTGCATGTTCCCGAAATCTATTGACATCAATTGAAATCGAATCAAATCATTTCTCATATATTTTTAATTATTAGATTTTATTTGTGTCAGATACATTCGATATAGATGAATTCAAGCCAATTGAGATCGATTGTCACTTTGTGTTGATTGCATATTCTCGAAATCTACTGACATCAGTTGGAGTCGAATCACATCATTTCTCATATATATGGAAATATTGGAGTTTATTTGTATCAGATATATTCGATATACATGAATTGAAACCAATTGTGATCGATTGTCACCTTGTGTTGATTGCATATTTCCGAAATCTATTGACATTGATTGGAGTCGAATCACATCATTCCTCATATATTTGGAATGATTAGAGTTTATTTGTATCAGATTCATTCGATATACATGAATTGGGGCCAAATGAGATCGATTGTCACTTTGTGTTAATTGTATATTCTCGAAATTTATTGACGTCTATTGATGTCAAATCACATCCTTCCTCATATATTTGGAATTATTAGAGTTTATTCGTATCAGATACATTCGATATACATGGATTGAAGCCAAATGAGATCGATTGCCACTTTGTGTTAATGGTATATTCTCGAAATCTTTTGACATCGATTGAAGTCGAATCACATCATATCTCATATATTTGGAAGTATCAGAATTTATTTGTATCAGATACATTCGATATCCATGAATTGGAGCCAATTGTGATCGATGGTCACTTTTTGTTGATTGCATATTCTCGGAATCCATTGACATCAATTGAAGTCGAATCACATCATTTCTCATATATTTGGTAATATTAGAATTTATTTGTATCAGATACATTCGATATACATGAATTGAAGCCAATTGTCATCGATTGTCTTTTTGTTTTGATTGCATATTCTCGAAATCTATTGACATCAATTGAAATCGAATCAAATCATTTCTCATATATTTGCAATTATTAGAGTTTATTTGTGTCAGATACATTAGATATAGATGAATTCAAGCCAATTGAGATCGATTGTCACTTTGTGTTGCTTGCATATTCTCGAAATCTATTGACATCAATTGGAGTCGAATCCCATCATTTCTCATATATTTGGAATTATTAGAGTTTATTTGTGTCAGATACATTCGATATACATGAATTGAAGCCAATTGTGATCGATTGTCACTTTGTGTTGATTGCATATTCTCGATTTCTATTGACATCAATTGGAGTCGAATCACATCATTTCTCATATATTTGGAAATATTAGAGTTAATTTGTGTCAGATACATTAGATATAGATGAATTCAAGCCAATTGAGATCGATTGTCACTTTGTGTTGCTTGCATATTCTCGAAATCTATTGACATCAATTGGAGTCGAATCCCATCATTTCTCATATATATGGAAATATTGGAGTTTATTTGTATCAGATATATTCGATATACATGAATTGAAACCAATTGTGATCGATTGTCACCTTGTGTTGATTGCATATTTCCGAAATCTATTGACATTGATTGGAGTCGAATCACATCATTTCTCATATATTTGGATGTATTCGTGTTCATTTGTGACAGATTCATTCGATATACATGAATTGAAGCCATTTGCGATCGATTGTCACTTTTTGTTTATTGCATATTTTCGAAATCTATTGACATCAATCGAAGTCGATTTACATCATTTCTCATATATCTGCAATTATAAGAGTTTATTTGTATCAGATACATTCGATATACATGAATTGGGGCCAAATGAGATCGATTGCCTTTTTGTGTTAATTGTATATTCTCGAAATCTATTGTCGTCTATTGATGTAAAATCACATCCTTCCTCATATATTTGGAATTATTAGAGTTTATTCGTATCGGATACATTCGATATACATGGATTGAAGCCAATTGTGATCGATTGTCCCTTTGTGTTGATGGTATATTCTCGAAATCTTTTGACATCGATTGAAGTCGAATCACATCATATCTCATATATTTGGAAGTATCAGAATTTATTTGTATCAGATACATTCGATATACATGAATTGGGGCCAAATGAGATCGATTGTCACTTTGTGTTAATTGTATATTCTCGAAATTTATTGACGTCTATTGATGTCAAATCACATCCTTCCTCATATATTTGGAATTATTAGAGTTTATTCGTATCAGATACATTCGATATACATGGATTGAAGCCAATTGTGATCGATTGTCCCTTTGTGTTAATGGTATATTCTCGAAATCTTTTGACATCGATTGAAGTCGAATCACATCATATCTCATATATTTGGAAGTATCAGAATTTATTTGTATCAGATACGTTCGATATACATGAATTGGGGCCAAATGAGATCGATTGCCACTTTGTGTTAATTGTATATTCTCGAAATCTATTGACGTCTATTGATGTCAAATCACATCCTTCCTCATATATTTGGAATTATTAGAGTTTATTCGTATCGGATACATTCGATATCCATGAATTGAAGCCAATTGTGATCGATTGTCACTTTTTGTTGATTGCATATTCTCGAAATCTATTGACATCAATTGAAGTCGAATCACATCATTTCTCATATATTTGGTAATATTAGAATTTATTTGTATCAGATACATTCGATATACATGAATTGAAGCCAATTGTTATCGATTGTCACTTTGTGTTGATTGCATGTTCCCGAAATCTATTGACATCAATCGAAGTGGAATCACATCATTTCTCATATATTTGGAATAATTAGAGTTTATTTGTGTCAAATACATTCGATATACATGAATTGGGGCCAAATGAGATCGATTGTCACTTTGTGTTAATTGTATATTCTCGAAATTTATTGACGTCTATTGATGTCAAATCACATCCTTCCTCATATATTTGGAATTATTAGAGTTTATTCGTATCAGATACATTCGATATACATGGATTGAAGCCAAATGAGATCGATTGCCACTTTGTGTTAATGGTATATTCGCGAAATCTTTTGACATCGATTGAAGTCGAATCACATCATATCTCATATATTTGGAATTATTAGAGTTTATTTGTATCAGATTCATTCGATATACATGAATTGGGGCCAAATGAGATCGATTGTCACTTTGTGTTAATTGTATATTCTCGAAATCTTTTGACGTCGATTGAAGTCGAATCACATCATATCTCATATATTTGGAAGTATCAGAGTTTATTTGTATCAGATACATTCGATATACATGAATTGGGACCAAATGAGATCGATTGCCACTTTGTGTTAATTGTATATTCTCGAAATCTATTGACGTCTATTGATGTCAAATCACATCCTTCCTCATATATTTGGAATTATTAGAGTTTATTCGTATCGGATACATTCGATATACATGAATTGGAGCCAATTGTGATCGATTGTCACTTTGTGTTGATTGCATATTCTCGAAATCTATTGACATCAATTGAAGTCGAATCACATCATTTCTCATATATCTGGAATTATTAGAGTCTATTTATGTCAGATACATTCGATATAGATGAATTGAAGCCAATTGTGATCGATTGTCACTTTGTGTTAATCGTATATTCTCGAAATCTTTTGACATCGATTTAAGTCGAAGCACATCATATCTCATATATTTGGAAGTATCAGAGTTTATTTGTATCAGATACATTCGATATACATGAACTGAAGCCAACTGTGATCGATTGTCACTTTGTGTTGATTGCATATTCTCGTAATCTATTGAGATTGATTGGAGTCGAATCACATCATTCCTCATATATTTGGAAGTATTAGAGTTCATTTGTATCAGATTCATTCGATATACATGAATTGGGGCCAAATGAGATCGATTGTCACTTTGTGTTAATTGTATATTCTCGAAATCTTTTGACGTCGATTGAAGTCGAATCACATCATATCTCATATATTTGGAAGTATCAGAGTTTATTTGTATCAGATACATTCGATATACATGAATTGGGACCAAATGAGATCGATTGCCACTTTGTGTTAATTGTATATTCTCGAAATCTATTGACGTCTATTGATGTCAAATCACATCCTTCCTCATATATTTGGAATTATTAGAGTTTATTCGTATCGGATACATTCGATATACATGAATTGGAGCCAATTGTGATCGATTGTCACTTTGTGTTGATTGCATATTCTCGAAATCTATTGACATCAATTGAAGTCGAATCACATCATTTCTCATATATTTGGTAATATTAGAATTTATTTGTATCAGATACATTCGATATACATGAATTGAAGCCAATTGTCATCGATTGTCTTTTTGTGTTGATTGCATATTCTCGAAATCTATTGACATCAATTGAAATCGAATCAAATCATTTCTCATATATTTGCAATTATTAGAGTTTATTTGTGTCAGATACATTAGATATAGATGAATTCAAGCCAATTGAGATCGATTGTCACTTTGTGTTGCTTGCATATTCTCGAAATCTATTGACATCAATTGGAGTCGAATCCCATCATTTCTCATATATATGGAAATATTGGAGTTTATTTGTATCAGATATATTCGATATACATGAATTGAAACCAATTGTGATCGATTGTCACCTTGTGTTGATTGCATATTTCCGAAATCTATTGACATTGATTGGAGTCGAATCACATCATTTCTCATATATTTGGATGTATTCGTGTTCATTTGTGACAGATTCATTCGATATACATGAATTGAAGCCATTTGCGATCGATTGTCACTTTTTGTTTATTGCATATTTTCGAAATCTATTGACATCAATCGAAGTCGATTTACATCATTTCTCATATATCTGCAATTATAAGAGTTTATTTGTGTCAGATACATTCGATATACATGAATTGAAGCCAATTGTGATCGACTGTCACTTTGTGTTGATTGCATATTCTCGAAATCTACTGACATCAATTGTAGTCGAATCACATCATTTCTCATATATTTGGAATTATTAAGAGTTTATTTGTGTCAGATACATTCGATATACATAAATTGAAGTCAATTGTGATCGATTGTCACTTTGTGTTGATTGCATATTCTCGAAATCTAATGACATCAATTGGAGTCGAATCACATCATTTCTCATATATTTGGTAATATTAGAGTTTATTTGTATCAGATACATTCGATATAGATGAATTGAAGCCAATTGTGATAGATTGTCACTTTGTGTTGATTGCATATTCTCGAAATCTATTGACATTGATTGGAGTCGAATCACATCATTTCTCAAATATTTGGATGTATTCGAGTTCATTTGTGACAGATTCATTCGATATACATGAATTGAAGCCATTTGCGATCGATTATCACTTTGTGTTGATTGCATATTTTCGAAATCTATTGACATCAATCGAAGTCGAATCACATCATTTCTCATATATTTGGAATTATTAAGAGTTTATTTGTGTCAGATACATTCGATATACATAAATTGAAGTCAATTGTGATCGATTGTCACTTTGTGTTGATTGCATATTCTCGAAATCTAATGACATCAATTGGAGTCGAATCACATCATTTCTCATATATTTGGTAATATTAGAGTTTATTTGTATCAGATACATTCGATATAGATGAATTGAAGCCAATTTTGATCGATTGTCACTTTGTGATGATTGCATATTCTCGAAATCTATTGACATCAATTGGAGTCTAATCATATCATTTCTCATATATTTGGAAATATTAGAATTTATTTATATCGGATACATTCGATATACATAAATTGAAGCCAATTGTGATCGATTGTCACTTTGTGTTGATTGCATATTTTAGAAATCTATTGACATCAATCGAAGTCGAATCACATCATTTCTCATATATTTGGTAATATTAGAGTTTATTTGTATCAGATACATTCGATATAGATGAATTGAAGCCAATTTTGATCGATTGTCACTTTGTGATGATTGCATATTCTCGAAATCTATTGACATCAATTGGAGTCTAATCATATCATTTCTCATATATTTGGAAATATTAGAATTTATTTGTATCAGATACATTCGATATACATAAATTGAAGTCAATTGTGATCGATTGTCACTTTGTGTTGATTGCATATTCTCGAAATCTAATGACATCAATTGGAGTCGAATCACATCATTTCTCATATATTTGGTAATATTAGAGTTTATTTGTATCAGATACATTCGATATAGATGAATTGAAGCCAATTTTGATCGATTGTCACTTTGTGATGATTGCATATTCTCGAAATCTATTGACATCAATTGGAGTCTAATCATATCATTTCTCATATATTTGGAAATATTAGAATTTATTTATATCAGATACATTCGATATACATAAATTGAAGCCAATTGTGATCGATTGTCACTTTGTGTTGATTGCATATTTCCGAAATCTATTGACATTGATTGGAGTCGAATCACATCATTTCTCATATATTTGGATGTATTCGAGTTCATTTGTGTCAGATTCATTCGATATACATGAATTGAAGCCATTTGCGATCGATTGTCACTTTGTGTTGATTGCATATTCTCGAAATCTATTGACATCAATTGAAATCGAATCACATCATTCCTCCTATATAAGAAATTATTAGAGTTTATTTGTGTCAGATACATTCGATATACATGAATTGAAGCCAATTGTCATCGATTGTCACTTTGTGTTGATTGCATATTCTCGAAATCTATTGACATCAATTGGAGTCGAATCACATCATTCCTCATATATTTGGATGTATTCGTGTTCATTTGTGACAGATTCATTCGATATACATGAATTG
Organism: Diorhabda carinulata; assembly: GCF_026250575.1. Lineage (NCBI taxonomy): Eukaryota > Metazoa > Arthropoda > Insecta > Coleoptera > Chrysomelidae > Diorhabda > Diorhabda carinulata. The sequence goes on along the minus strand of NC_079473.1, from coordinate 4,558,488 downwards.
AAGCCATTTGCGATCGATTGTCACTTTGTGATGATTGCATATTTTCGAAATCTATTGACATCAATCGAAGTCGATTTACATCATTTCTCATATATCTGCAATTATAAGAGTTTATTTGTGTCAGATACATTCGATATACATGAATTGAAGCCAATTGTGATCGACTGTCACTTTGTGTTGATTGCATATTCTCGAAATCTACTGACATCAATTGTAGTCGAATCACATCATTTCTCATATATTTGGAATTATTAAGAGTTTATTTGTGTCAGATACATTCGATATACATAAATTGAAGTCAATTGTGATCGATTGTCACTTTGTGTTGATTGCATATTCTCGAAATCTAATGACATCAATTGGAGTCGAATCACATCATTTCTCATATATTTGGTAATATTAGAGTTTATTTGTATCAGATACATTCGATATAGATGAATTGAAGCCAATTGTGATAGATTGTCACTTTGTGTTGCTTGCATATTCTCGAAATCTATTGACATTGATTGGAGTCGAATCACATCATTTCTCATATATTTGGATGTATTCGAGTTCATTTGTGACAGATTCATTCGATATACATGAATTGAAGCCATTTGCGATCGATTATCACTTTGTGTTGATTGCATATTTTCGAAATCTATTGACATCAATCGAAGTCGAATCACATCATTTCTCATATATTTGGAATTATTAAGAGTTTATTTGTGTCAGATACATTCGATATACATAAATTGAAGTCAATTGTGATCGATTGTCACTTTGTGTTGATTGCATATTCTCGAAATCTAATGACATCAATTGGAGTCGAATCACATCATTTCTCATATATTTGGTAATATTAGAGTTTATTTGTATCAGATACATTCGATATAGATGAATTGAAGCCAATTTTGATCGATTGTCACTTTGTGATGATTGCATATTCTCGAAATCTATTGACATCAATTGGAGTCTAATCATATCATTTCTCATATATTTGGAAATATTAGAATTTATTTATATCGGATACATTCGATATACATAAATTGAAGCCAATTGTGATCGATTGTCACTTTGTGTTGATTGCATATTTTAGAAATCTATTGACATCAATCGAAGTCGAATCACATCATTTCTCATATATTTGGTAATATTAGAGTTTATTTGTATCAGATACATTCGATATAGATGAATTGAAGCCAATTTTGATCGATTGTCACTTTGTGATGATTGCATATTCTCGAAATCTATTGACATCAATTGGAGTCTAATCATATCATTTCTCATATATTTGGAAATATTAGAATTTATTTGTATCAGATACATTCGATATACATAAATTGAAGTCAATTGTGATCGATTGTCACTTTGTGTTGATTGCATATTCTCGAAATCTAATGACATCAATTGGAGTCGAATCACATCATTTCTCATATATTTGGTAATATTAGAGTTTATTTGTATCAGATACATTCGATATAGATGAATTGAAGCCAATTTTGATCGATTGTCACTTTGTGATGATTGCATATTCTCGAAATCTATTGACATCAATTGGAGTCTAATCATATCATTTCTCATATATTTGGAAATATTAGAATTTATTTATATCAGATACATTCGATATACATAAATTGAAGCCAATTGTGATCGATTGTCACTTTGTGTTGATTGCATATTTCCGAAATCTATTGACATTGATTGGAGTCGAATCACATCATTTCTCATATATTTGGATGTATTCGAGTTCATTTGTGTCAGATTCATTCGATATACATGAATTGAAGCCATTTGCGATCGATTGTCACTTTGTGTTGATTGCATATTCTCGAAATCTATTGACATCAATTGAAATCGAATCACATCATTCCTCCTATATAAGAAATTATTAGAGTTTATTTGTGTCAGATACATTCGATATACATGAATTGAAGCCAATTGTCATCGATTGTCACTTTGTGTTGATTGCATATTCTCGAAATCTATTGACATCAATTGGAGTCGAATCACATCATTCCTCATATATTTGGAAATATTAGATTTAATTTGTGTCAGATACATTCGATATACATGAATTGAAGCCAATTGTCATCGATTGTCACTTTGTGTTGATTGCATATTCTCGAAATCTATTGACATCAATTGGAGTCGAATCACATCATTCCTCATATATTTGGAAATATTAGATTTAATTTGTGTCAGATACATTAGATATAGATGAATTCAAGCCAATTGAGATCGATTGTCACTTTGTGTTGATTGCATATTCTCGAAATCTATTGACATCAATTGGAGTCGAATCACATCATTTCTCATATATTTGGTAATATTAGAGTTTATTTATATCAGATACAATCGATATACATGAATTGAAGCCAATTGTTATCGATTGTCACTTTGTGTTGATTGCATGTTCCCGAAATCTATTGACATCAATTGAAATCGAATCAAATCATTTCTCATATATTTGGAATTATTAGAGTTTATTTGTGTCAGATACATTCGATATAGATGAATTCAAGCCAATTGAGATCGATTGTCACTTTGTGTTCATTGCATATTCTCGAAATCTACTGACATCAGTTGGAGTCGAATCACATCATTTCTCATATATTTGGATGTATTCGAGTTCATTTGTGACAGATTCATTCGATATACATGAATTGAAGCCAATTGTTATCGATTGTCACTTTGTTTTAATTGTATATTCTCCAAATCTTTTGACATCGATTGAAGTCGAATCACATCATATCTCATATATTCGGAAATATCAGAATTTATTTGTATCAGATACATTCGATATACATGAATTGGGGCCAAATGAGATCGATTGCTACTTTGTGTTAATTGTATAATCTCGAAATCTATTGACGTCTATTGATGTCAAATCACATCCTTCCTCATATATTTGGAATTATTAGAGTTTATTCGTATCGGATACATTCGATATACATGAATTGAAGCCAATTGTGATAGTTGGTCACTTTGTGTTGATTGTATATTCTCGAAATCTATTGACATCAATTGAAGTCGAATCACATCATTTCTCATATATCTGGAATTATTAGAGTTTATTTGTATCAGATACATTCGATATACATGAATTGAAGCCAATTGTGATAGATTGTCACTTTGTGTTGATTGCATATTCTCGAAATCTATTGACATTGATTGGACTCGATTCACATCATTCCTCATATATTTGGAATTATTAGAGTTTATTTCTATCAGATTCATTCGATATACATGAAATGGGGCCAAATGAGATCGATGGCCACTTTGTGTTAATTGTATATTCTCGAAATCTATCGACGTCTATTGATGTCAAATCACATCCTTCCTCATATATTTGGAATTATTAGAGTTTATTCGTATCAGATACATTCGATATACATGAATTGAAGCCAATTGTAATCGATTGTCCCTTTGTGTTAATGGTATATTTTCGAAATCTTTTGACATCTATTGAAGTCGAATCACATCATATCTCATATATTTGGAAGTATCAGAGTTTATTTGTATCAGATACATTCGATATACATGAATTGGGGCCAATTGTGATCGATTGTCACTTTGTGTTAATTTTATATTCTCGAAATTTATTGACGTCTATTGAAGTCGAATCACATCATTTCTCATATATTTGGTAATATTAGAATTTATTTGTATCAGATACATTCGATATACATGAATTGAAGCCAATTGTGATCGATTGTCACTTTGTGTTGATTGCATATTCTCGAAATCTATTGACATTAATTGGAGTCGAATCACATCATTTCTCATATATATGGAAATATTGGAGTTTATTTGTATCAGATATATTCGATATACATGAATTGAAACCAATTGTGATCGATTGTCACCTTGTGTTGATTGCATATTTCCGAAATCTATTGACATTGATTGGAGTCGAATCACATCATTTCTCATATATTTGGATGTATTCGAGTTCATTTGTGACAGATTCATTCGATATACATGAATTGAAGCCATTTGCGATCGATTGTCACTTTGTGTTGATTGCATATTTTCGAAATCTATTGACATCAATCGAAGTCGAATCACATCATTCGTCATATATTTGGAATTATTAGAGTTTATTTGTGTCAAATACATTCGATATACATGAATTGAAGCCAATTGTGATCGATTGTCACTTTGTGTTGATTGCATATTCTCGAAATCTATTGACATTAATTGGAGTCTAATCATATCATTTCTCATATATTTGGAAATATTAGAATTTATTTGTATCAGATACATTCGATATACATAAATTGAGGCCAACTGTGATCGATTGTCACTTTGTGTTGATTGCATGTTCCCGAAATCTATTGACATCAGTTGGAGTCGAATCACATCATTTCTCATATATATGGAAATATTGGAGTTTATTTGTATCAGATATATTCGATATATATAAATTGAAACCAATTGTGATCGATTGTCACCTTGTGTTGATTGCATATTTCCGAAATCTATTGACATTGATTGGAGTCGAATCACATCATTTCTCATATATTTGGATGTATTCGAGTTCATTTGTGACAGATTCATTCGATATACATGAATTGAAGCCATTTGCGATCGATTGTCACTTTGTGTTGCTTGCATATTTTCGAAATCTATTGACATCAATCGAAGTCGAATCACATCATTCCTCATATATTTGGAATTATTAGAGTTTATTTGTGTCAAATACATTCGATATACATGAATTGAAGCCAATTGTGATCGATTGTCACTTTGTGTTGATTGCATATTCTCGAAATCTATTGACATTAATTGGAGTCTAATCATATCATTTCTCATATATTTGGAAATATTAGAATTTATTTGTGTCAGATACATTCGATATAAATGAATTCAAGCCAATTGAGATCGATTATCACTTTGTGTTGATTGCATATTTCCGAAATCTGTTGACATTGATTGGAGTCGAATCACATCATTTCTAATAAATTTGGATGTATTCGAGTTCATTTGTGACAGATTCATTCGATATACATGACTTGAAGCCATTTGCGATCGATTGTCATTTTGTGTTGATTGCATATTTTCGAAATCTATTGACATCAATCGAAGTCGAATCACATCATTTCTCATATATTTGGAATTATTAGTTTATTTGTGTCAAATACATCCGATATACATGAATTGAAGCCAATTGTGATCGATTGTCACTTTGTGATGATTTCATATTCTCGAAATCTATTGACATCAATTGGGGTCTAATCATATCATTTCTCATATATTTGGAAATATTAGAATTTATTTGTATCAGATACATTCGATATACATAAATTGAAGCCAATTGTGATCGATTGTCACTTTGTGTTGATTGCATATTTTCGAAATCTATTGACATCAATCGAAGTCGAATCACATCATTTCTCATATATTTGGAATTATTAGAGTTTATTTGTGTCAAATACATCCGATATACATGAATTGAAGCCAATTGTGATCGATTGTCACTTTGTGATGATTGCATATTCTCGAAATCTATTGACATCAATTGGAGTCTTATCATATCATTTCTCATATATTTGGAAATATTAGAATTTATTTGTATCAGATACATTCGATATACATAAATTGAAGCCAATTGTGATCAATTGTCACTTTGTGTTGATTGAATATTCTCGAAATCTATTGACATCAATTGGAGTCGAATCACATCATTTCTCATATATTTGGTAATATTAGAGTTTATTTGTATCAGATACATTCGATATACATGAATTGAAGCCAATTGTGATCGATTGTCACTTTGTGATGATTACATATTCTCGAAATCTATTGACATCAATTGGAGTCTAATCATATCTTTTCTCATATATTTGGAAATATTAGAATTTATCTGTATCAGATACATTCGATATACATAAATTGAAGCCAATTGTGATCAATTGTCACTTTGTGTTGATTGCATATTCTCGAAATCTATTGACATCAATTGGAGTCGAATCACATCATTTCTCATATATTTGGTAATATTAGAGTTTATTTGTATCAGATACATTCGATATACATGAATTGAAGCCAATTGTGATCGATTGTCACTTTGTGATGATTACATATTCTCGAAATCTATTGACATCAATTGGAGTCTAATCATATCATTTCTCATATATTTGGAAATATTAGAATTTATTTGTATCAGATACATTCGATATACATAAATTGAAGCCAATTGTGATCGATTGTCACTTTGTGTTGATTGCATATTTTCGAAATCTATTGACATCAATCGAAGTCGAATCACATCATTTCCTATATATTTGCAATTATTAGAGTTTATTTATGTCAGATACATTCGATATAAATGAATTCAAGCCAATTGAGATCGATTATCACTTTGTGTTGATTGCATATTTCCGAAATCTATTGACATTGATTGGAGTCGAATCACATCATTTCTCATATATTTGGATGTATTCGAGTTCATTTGTGTCATATTCATTCGATATACATGAATTGGGGCCAATTGTGATCGATTGTCACTTTGTGTTAATTGTATATTCTCGAAATCTATTGACATCGATTGAAGTCGAATCACATCATATCTCATATATTTGGAAGTATCAGAGTTTATTTGTATCAGATACATTCGATATACATGAATTGAAGCCAATTGTGATCGATTGTCACTTTGTGTTGATTGCATATTCTCGAAATCTATTGACATCAATTGGAGTCGAATCCCATCATTTCTCATATATTTGGAATTATTAAAGTTTATTTGTGTCAGATACATTCGATATACATGAATTGAAGCCAATTGTGATCGATTGTCACTTTGTGTTGATTGCATATTCTCGAAATCTATTGACATCAATGGAAGTAGAATCCCATCATTTCTCATATATAAGGAATTATTAGAGTTTACTTGTGTCAGATACATTCGATATACATGAATTGAAGCCAATTGTGATCGATTGTCACTTTGTGTTGATTGCATATTCTCGAAATCTACTGACATCAATTGTAGTCGAATCACATCATTTCTCATATATTTGGAAATATTGGAGTTTATTTGTATCAGATATATTCGATATACATGAATTGAAACCAATTGTGATCGATTGTCACCTTGTGTTGATTGCATATTTTCGAAATCTATTGACATCAATCGAAGTCGAATCATATCATTTCTCATATATTTGGAATTATTAGAGTTTATTTGTATCAAATACATTCGATATACATGACTTGAAGCCAATTGTGATCGATTGTCATTTTGTGTTGATTGCATATTCTCGAAATCTATTGACATCAATTGAAGTCGAATCACATCATACCTCATATATAAGAAATTGTTAGAGTTTATTTGTGTCATATACATTCGATATACATGAATTGAAGCCAATAGTGATCGATTGTCACTTTGTGTTGATTGCATATTCTCGAAATCTATTGACATCAATTGGAGTCGAATCACATCATTTCTCATATATTTGGTAATATTAGAGTTTATTTGTATCAGATACATTCGATATACATGAATTGAAGCCAATTGTGATCGATTGTCACTTTGTGATGATTACATATTCTCGAAATCTATTGACATCAATTGGAGTCTAATCATATCATTTCTCATATATTTGGAAATATTAGAATTTATTTGTATCAGATACATTCGATATACATAAATTGAAGCCAATTGTGATCGATTGTCACTTTGTGTTGATTGCATATTTTCGAAATCTATTGACATCAATCGAAGTCGAATCACATCATTTCCTATATATTTGCAATTATTAGAGTTTATTTATGTCAGATACATTCGATATAAATGAATTCAAGCCAATTGAGATCGATTATCACTTTGTGTTGATTGCATATTTCCGAAATCTATTGACATTGATTGGAGTCGAATCACATCATTTCTCATATATTTGGATGTATTCGAGTTCATTTGTGTCATATTCATTCGATATACATGAATTGGGGCCAATTGTGATCGATTGTCACTTTGTGTTAATTGTATATTCTCGAAATCTATTGACATCGATTGAAGTCGAATCACATCATATCTCATATATTTGGAAGTATCAGAGTTTATTTGTATCAGATACATTCGATATACATGAATTGAAGCCAATTGTGATCGATTGTCACTTTGTGTTGATTGCATATTCTCGAAATCTATTGACATCAATTGGAGTCGAATCCCATCATTTCTCATATATTTGGAATTATTAAAGTTTATTTGTGTCAGATACATTCGATATACATGAATTGAAGCCAATTGTGATCGATTGTCACTTTGTGTTGATTGCATATTCTCGAAATCTATTGACATCAATGGAAGTAGAATCCCATCATTTCTCATATATAAGGAATTATTAGAGTTTACTTGTGTCAGATACATTCGATATACATGAATTGAAGCCAATTGTGATCGATTGTCACTTTGTGTTGATTGCATATTCTCGAAATCTACTGACATCAATTGTAGTCGAATCACATCATTTCTCATATATTTGGAAATATTGGAGTTTATTTGTATTAGATATATTCGATATACATGAATTGAAACCAATTGTGATCGATTGTCACCTTGTGTTGATTGCATATTTTCGAAATCTATTGACATCAATCGAAGTCGAATCATATCATTTCTCATATATTTGGAATTATTAGAGTTTATTTGTGTCAAATACATTCGATATACATGACTTGAAGCCAATTGTGATCGATTGTCATTTTGTGTTGATTGCATATTCTCGAAATCTATTGACATCAATTGAAGTCGAATCACATCATACCTCATATATAAGAAATTGTTAGAGTTTATTTGTGTCACATCACATCATTTCTCATATATTTGGTAATATTAGAGTTTATTTGTATCAGATACATTCGATATACATGAATTGAAGCCAATTGTGATCGACTGTCACTTTGTGTTGATTGCATATTCTCGAAATCTACTGACATCAATTGTAGTCGAATCACATCATTTCTCATAAATTTGGAAATATTGGAGTTTATTTGTATCAGATACATTCGATATACATGAATTGGGGCCAAATGAGATCGATTGCCTTTATGTGTTAATTGTATATTCTCGAAATCTATTGTCGTCTATTGATGTCAAATCACATCCTTCCTCATATATTTGGAATTATTAGAGTTTATTCGTATCAGATACATTCGATAAACATGAATTGAAGCCAATTGTTATCGATTGTCACTTTGTTTTAATTGTATATTCTCCAAATCTTTTGACATCGATTGAAGTCGAATAACATCATATCTCATATATTCGGAAATATCAGAATTTATTTGTATCAGATACATTCGATATACATGAATTGGGGCCAAATGAGATCGATTGCTACTTTGTGTTAATTGTATAATCTCGAAATCTATTGACGTCTATTGATGTCAAATCACATCCTTCCTCATATATTTGGATTTATTAGAGTTTATTCGTATCGGATACATTCGATATACATGAATTGAAGCCAATTGTGATAGTTGGTCACTTTGTGTTGATTGTATATTCTCAAAATCTATTGACATCAATTGAAGTCGAATCACATCATTTCTCATATATCTGGAATTATTAGAGTTTATTTGTATCAGATACATTCGATATACATGAATTGAAGCCAATTGTGATAGATTGTCACTTTGTGTTGATTGCATATTCTCGAAATCTATTGACATTGATTGGACTCGATTCACATCATTCCTCATATATTTGGAATTATTAGAGTTTATTTCTATCAGATTCATTCGATATACATGAAATGGGGCCAAATGAGATCGATGGCCACTTTGTGTTAATTGTATATTCTCGAAATCTATCGACGTCTATTGATGTCAAATCACATCATATCTCATATATTTGGAAGTATCAGAGTTTATTTGTATCAGATACATTCGATATACATGAATTGGGGCCAATTGTGATCGATTGTCACTTTGTGTTAATTTTATATTCTCGAAATTTATTGACGTCTATTGAAGTCGAATCACATCATTTCTCATATATTTGGTAATATTAGAATTTATTTGTATCAGATACATTCGATATACATGAATTGAAGCCAATTGTGATCGATTGTCACTTTGTGTTGATTGCATATTCTCGAAATCTATTGACATTAATTGGAGTCGAATCACATCATTTCTCATATATATGGAAATATTGGAGTTTATTTGTATCAGATATATTCGATATACATGAATTGAAACCAATTGTGATCGATTGTCACCTTGTGTTGATTGCATATTTCCGAAATCTATTGACATTGATTGGAGTCGAATCACATCATTTCTCATATATTTGGATGTATTCGAGTTCATTTGTGACAGATTCATTCGATATACATGAATTGAAGCCATTTGCGATCGATTGTCACTTTGTGTTGATTGCATATTTTCGAAATCTATTGACATCAATCGAAGTCGAATCACATCATTCGTCATATATTTGGAATTATTAGAGTTTATTTGTGTCAAATACATTCGATATACATGAATTGAAGCCAATTGTGATCGATTGTCACTTTGTGTTGATTGCATATTCTCGAAATCTATTGACATTAATTGGAGTCTAATCATATCATTTCTCATATATTTGGAAATATCAGAATTTATTTGTATCAGATACATTCGATATACATAAATTGAAGCCAACTGTGATCGATTGTCACTTTGTGTTGATTGCATGTTCCCGAAATCTATTGACATCAGTTGGAGTCGAATCACATCATTTCTCATATATATGGAAATATTGGAGTTTATTTGTATCAGATATATTCGATATATATGAATTGAAACCAATTGTGATCGATTGTCACCTTGTGTTGATTGCATATTTCCGAAATCTATTGACATTGATTGGAGTCGAATCACATCATTTCTCATATATTTGGATGTATTCGAGTTCATTTGTGACAGATTCATTCGATATACATGAATTGAAGCCATTTGCGATCGATTGTCACTTTGTGTTGCTTGCATATTTTCGAAATCTATTGACATCAATCGAAGTCGAATCACATCATTCCTCATATATTTGGAATTATTAGAGTTTATTTGTGTCAAATACATTCGATATACATGACTTGAAGCCAATTGTGATCGATTGTCACTTTGTGTTGATTGCATATTCTCGAAATCTATTGACATTAATTGGAGTCTAATCATATCATTTCTCATATATTTGGAAATATTAGAATTTATTTGTATCAGATACATTCGATATACATAAATTGAAGCCAAATGTGATCGATTGTCACTTTGTGTTGATTGCATGTTCTCGAAATCTATTGACATCAATTGGAGTCGAATCACATCATTTCCTATATATTTGCAATTATTAGAGTTTATTTGTGTCAGATACATTCGATATAAATGAATTCAAGCCAATTGAGATCGATTATCACTTTGTGTTGATTGCATATTTCCGAAATCTGTTGACATTGATTGGAGTCGAATCACATCATTTCTCATATATTTGGAAATATTGGAGTTTATTTGTATCAGATATATTCGATATACATGAATTGAAACCAATTGTGATCGATTGTCACCTTGTGTTGATTGCATATTTCCGAAATCTATTGACATTGATTGGAGTCGAATCACATCATTTCTAATAAATTTGGATGTATTCGAGTTCATTTGTGACAGATTCATTCGATATACATGAATTGAAGCCATTTGCGATCGATTGTCATTTTGTGTTGATTGCATATTTTCGAAATCTATTGACATCAATCGAAGTCGAATCACATCATTTCTCATATATTTGGAATTATTAGTTTATTTGTGTCAAATACATCCGATATACATGAATTGAAGCCAATTGTGATCGATTGTCACTTTGTGATGATTTCATATTCTCGAAATCTATTGACATCAATTGGGGTCTAATCATATCATTTCTCATATATTTGGAAATATTAGAATTTATTTGTATCAGATACATTCGATATACATAAATTGAAGCCAATTGTGATCGATTGTCACTTTGTGTTGATTGCATATTTTCGAAATCTATTGACATCAATCGAAGTCGAATCACATCATTTCTCATATATTTGGAATTATTAGAGTTTATTTGTGTCAAATACATCCGATATACATGAATTGAAGCCAATTGTGATCGATTGTCACTTTGTGATGATTGCATATTCTCGAAATCTATTGACATCAATTGGGGTCTAATCATATCATTTCTCATATATTTGGAAATATTATAATTTATTTGTATCAGATACATTCGATATACATGAATTGAAGCCAATTGTGATCGATTGTCACTTTGTGATGATTGCATATTCTCGAAATCTATTGACATCAATTGGAGTCTAATCATATCATTTCTCATATATTTGGAATTATTAGAGTTTATTTGTGTCAAATACATTCGATATACATGAATTGAAGCCAATTGTGATCGTTTGTCACTTTGTGATGATTGCATATTCTCGAAATCTATTGACATCAATTGGAGTCTAATCATATCATTTCTCATATATTTGGAAATATTAGAATTTATTTGTATCAGATACATTCGATATACATAAATTGAAGCCAATTGTGATCAATTGTCACTTTGTGTTGATTGAATATTCTCGAAATCTATTGACATCAATTGGAGTCGAATCACATCATTTCTCATATATTTGGTAATATTAGAGTTTATTTGTATCAGATACATTCGATATACATGAATTGAAGCCAATTGTGATCGATTGTCACTTTGTGATGATTACATATTCTCGAAATCTATTGACATCAATTGGAGTCTAATCATATCTTTTCTCATATATTTGGAAATATTAGAATTTATCTGTATCAGATACATTCGATATACATAAATTGAAGCCAATTGTGATCAATTGTCACTTTGTGTTGATTGCATATTCTCGAAATCTATTGACATCAATTGGAGTCGAATCACATCATTTCTCATATATTTGGTAATATTAGAGTTTATTTGTATCAGATACATTCGATATACATGAATTGAAGCCAATTGTGATCGATTGTCACTTTGTGATGATTACATATTCTCGAAATCTATTGACATCAATTGGAGTCTAATCATATCATTTCCCATATATTTGGAAATATTAGAATTTATTTGTATCAGATACATTCGATATACATAAATTGAAGCCAATTGTGATCGATTGTCACTTTGTGTTGATTGCATATTTTCGAAATCTATTGACATCAATCGAAGTCGAATCACATCATTTCCTATATATTTGCAATTATTAGAGTTTATTTATGTCAGATACATTCGATATAAATGAATTCAAGCCAATTGAGATCGATTATCACTTTGTGTTGATTGCATATTTCCGAAATCTATTGACATTGATTGGAGTCGAATCACATCATTTCTCATATATTTGGATGTATTCGAGTTCATTTGTGTCATATTCATTCGATATACATGAATTGGGGCCAATTGTGATCGATTGTCACTTTGTGTTAATTGTATATTCTCGAAATCTATTGACATCGATTGAAGTCGAATCACATCATATCTCATATATTTGGAAGTATCAGAGTTTATTTGTATCAGATACATTCGATATACATGAATTGAAGCCAATTGTGATCGATTGTCACTTTGTGTTGATTGCATATTCTCGAAATCTATTGACATCAATGGAAGTAGAATCCCATCATTTCTCATATATAAGGAATTATTAGAGTTTACTTGTGTCAGATACATTCGATATACATGAATTGAAGCCAATTGTGATCGATTGTCACTTTGTGTTGATTGCATATTCTCGAAATCTACTGACATCAATTGTAGTCGAATCACATCATTTCTCATATATTTGGAAATATTGGAGTTTATTTGTATCAGATATATTCGATATACATGAATTGAAACCAATTGTGATCGATTGTCACCTTGTGTTGATTGCATATTTTCGAAATCTATTGACATCAATCGAAGTCGAATCACATCATTTCTCATATATTTGGAAATATTGGAGTTTATTTGTATCAGATATATTCGATATACATGAATTGAAACCAATTGTGATCGATTGTCACCTTGTGTTGATTGCATATTTCCGAAATCTATTGACATTGATTGGAGTCGAATCACATCATTTCTAATAAATTTGGATGTATTCGAGTTCATTTGTGACAGATTCATTCGATATACATGAATTGAAGCCATTTGCGATCGATTGTCATTTTGTGTTGATTGCATATTTTCGAAATCTATTGACATCAATCGAAGTCGAATCACATCATTTCTCATATATTTGGAATTATTAGTTTATTTGTGTCAAATACATCCGATATACATGAATTGAAGCCAATTGTGATCGATTGTCACTTTGTGATGATTTCATATTCTCGAAATCTATTGACATCAATTGGGGTCTAATCATATCATTTCTCATATATTTGGAAATATTAGAATTTATTTGTATCAGATACATTCGATATACATAAATTGAAGCCAATTGTGATCGATTGTCACTTTGTGTTGATTGCATATTTTCGAAATCTATTGACATCAATCGAAGTCGAATCACATCATTTCTCATATATTTGGAATTATTAGAGTTTATTTGTGTCAAATACATCCGATATACATGAATTGAAGCCAATTGTGATCGATTGTCACTTTGTGATGATTGCATATTTTCGAAATCTATTGACATCAATCGAAGTCGAATCACATCATTTCCTATATATTTGCAATTATTAGAGTTTATTTATGTCAGATACATTCGATATAAATGAATTCAAGCCAATTGAGATCGATTATCACTTTGTGTTGATTGCATATTTCCGAAATCTATTGACATTGATTGGAGTCGAATCACATCATTTCTCATATATTTGGATGTATTCGAGTTCATTTGTGTCATATTCATTCGATATACATGAATTGGGGTCAATTGTGATCGATTGTCACTTTGTGTTAATTGTATATTCTCGAAATCTATTGACATCGATTGAAGTCGAATCACATCATATCTCATATATTTGGAAGTATCAGAGTTTATTTGTATCAGATACATTCGATATACATGAATTGAAGCCAATTGTGATCGATTGTCACTTTGTGTTGATTGCATATTCTCGAAATCTATTGACATCAATGGAAGTAGAATCCCATCATTTCTCATATATAAGGAATTATTAGAGTTTACTTGTGTCAGATACATTCGATATACATGAATTGAAGCCAATTGTGATCGATTGTCACTTTGTGTTGATTGCATATTCTCGAAATCTACTGACATCAATTGTAGTCGAATCACATCATTTCTCATATATTTGGTAATATTAGAGTTTATTTGTATCAGATACATTCGATATACATGAATTGAAGCCAATTGTGATCGATTGTCACTTTGTGATGATTACATATTCTCGAAATCTATTGACATCAATTGGAGTCTAATCATATCATTTCTCATATATTTGGAAATATTAGAATTTATTTGTATCAGATACATTCGATATACATAAATTGAAGCCAATTGTGATCGATTGTCACTTTGTGTTGATTGCATATTTTCGAAATCTATTGACATCAATCGAAGTCGAATCACATCATTTCCTATATATTTGCAATTATTAGAGTTTATTTATGTCAGATACATTCGATATAAATGAATTCAAGCCAATTGAGATCGATTATCACTTTGTGTTGATTGCATATTTCCGAAATCTATTGACATTGATTGGAGTCGAATCACATCATTTCTCATATATTTGGATGTATTCGAGTTCATTTGTGTCATAATCATTCGATATACATGAATTGGGGCCAATTGTGATCGATTGTCACTTTGTGTTAATTGTATATTCTCGAAATCTATTGACATCGATTGAAGTCGAATCACATCATATCTCATATATTTGGAAGTATCAGAGTTTATTTGTATCAAATACATTCGATATACATGAATTGAAGCCAATTGTGATCGATTGTCACTTTGTGTTGATTGCATATTCTCGAAATCTATTGACATCAATTGGAGTCGAATCCCATCATTTCTCATATATTTGGAATTATTAAAGTTTATTTGTGTCAGATACATTCGATATACATGAATTGAAGCCAATTGTGATCGATTGTCACTTTGTGTTGATTGCATATTCTCGAAATCTATTGACATCAATGGAAGTAGAATCCCATCATTTCTCATATATAAGGAATTATTAGAGTTTACTTGTGTCAGATACATTCGATATACATGAATTGAAGCCAATTGTGATCAATTGTCACTTTGTGTTGATTGCATATTCTCGAAATCTACTGACATCAATTGTAGTCGAATCACATCATTTCTCATATATTTGGAAATATTGGAGTTTATTTGTATTAGATATATTCGATATACATGAATTGAAACCAATTGTGATCGATTGTCACCTTGTGTTGATTGCATATTTTCGAAATCTATTGACATCAATCGAAGTCGAATCATATCATTTCTCATATATTTGGAATTATTAGAGTTTATTTGTGTCAAATACATTCGATATACATGACTTGAAGCCAATTGTGATCGATTGTCATTTTGTGTTGATTGCATATTCTCGAAATCTATTGACATCAATTGAAGTCGAATCACATCATACCTCATATATAAGAAATTGTTAGAGTTTATTTGTGTCACATCACATCATTTCTCATATATTTGGTAATATTAGAGTTTATTTGTATCAGATACATTCGATATACATGAATTGAAGCCAATTGTGATCGATTGTCACTTTGTGATGATTACATATTCTCGAAATCTATTGACATCAATTGGAGTCTAATCATATCATTTCTCATATATTTGGAAATATTAGAATTTATTTGTATCAGATACATTCGATATACATAAATTGAAGCCAATTGTGATCGATTGTCACTTTGTGTTGATTGCATATTTTCGAAATCTATTGACATCAATCGAAGTCGAATCACATCATTTCCTATATATTTGCAATTATTAGAGTTTATTTATGTCAGATACATTCGATATAAATGAATTCAAGCCAATTGAGATCGATTATCACTATTTCCGAAATCTATTGACATTGATTGGAGTCGAATCACATCATTTCTCATATATTTGGATGTATTCGAGTTCATTTGTGTCATATTCATTCGATATACATGAATTGGGGCCAATTGTGATCGATTGTCACTTTGTGTTAATTGTATATTCTCGAAATCTATTGACATCGATTGAAGTCGAATCACATCATATCTCATATATTTGGAAGTATCAGAGTTTATTTGTATCAGATATATTCGATATACATGAATTGAAACCAATTGTGATCGATTGTCACCTTGTGTTGATTGCATATTTCCGAAATCTATTGACATTGATTGGAGTCGAATCACATCATTTCTCATATATTTGGATGTATTCGAGTTCATTTGTGACAGATTCATTCGATATACATGAAATGAAGCCATTTGCGATCGATTGTCACTTTGAGTTGATTGCATATTTTCGAAATCTATTGACATCAATCGAAGTCGAATCATATCATTTCCCATATATTTGGAATTATTAGAGTTTATTTGTGTCAAATACATTCGATATACATGACTTGAAGCCAATTGTGATCGATTGTCATTTTGTGTTGATTGCATATTCTCGAAATCTATTGACATCAATTGAAGTCGAATCACATCATACCTCATATATAAGAAATTGTTAGAGTTTATTTGTGTCAGATACATTCGATATACATGAATTGAAGCCAATAGTGATCGATTGTCACTTTGTGTTGATTGCATATTCTCGAAATCTATTGACATCAATTGGAGTCGAATCACATAATTCCTCATATATTTGGAATTATTAGAGTTTATTTGTATCAGAATCATCCGATATACATGAATTGGGGCCAAATGAGATCGATTGTCACTTTGTGTTAATTGTATATTCTCGAAATTTATTGACGTCTATTGATGTCAAATCACATCCTTCCTCATATATTTGAAATTATTAGAGTTTATTCGTATCAGATACATTCGATATACATGAATTGAGGCCAATTGTGATCGATTGTCCTTTTGTGTTAATGGTATATTTTCGAAATCTTTTGACATCTATTGAAGTCGAATCACATCATATCTCATATATTTGGAAGTATCAGAGTTTATTTGTATCAGATAAATTCGATATACATGAATTGGGGCCAATTGTGATCGATTGTCACTTTGTGTTAATTGTATATTCTCGAAATCTATTAACATTGATTGGACTCGAATCACATCATTTCTCATATATTTGGAATTATTAGAGTTTATTTGTGTCAAATACATTCGATATACATGAATTGAAGCCAGTTGTGATCGATTGTCACTTTGTGATGATTGCATATTCTCGAAATCTATTGACATCAATTGGAGTCTAATCATATCATTTCTCATATATTTGGAAATATTAGAATTTATTTGTATCAGATACATTCGATATACATGAATTGAAGCCAATTGTGATCGATTGTCACTTTGTGTTGATTGCATATTCTCGAAATCTATTGACATCAATTGGAGTCGAATCCCATCATTTCTCATATATTTGGAATTATTAAAGTTTATTTGTGTCAGATACATTCGATATACATGAATTGAAGCCAATTGTGATCGATTGTCACTTTGTGTTGATTGCATATTCTCGAAATCTATTGACATCAATGGAAGTAGAATCCCATCATTTCTCATATATAAGGAATTATTAGAGTTTACTTGTGTCAGATACATTCGATATACATGAATTGAAGCCAATTGTGATCGACTGTCACTTTGTGTTGATTGCATATTCTCGAAATCTACTGACATTGATTGGAGTCGAATCACATCATTTCTCATATATTTGGATGTATTCGAGTTCATTTGTGACAGATTCATCCGATATACATGAAATGAAGCCATTTGCGATCGTTTGTCACTTTGTGATGATTGCATATTCTCGAAATCTATTGACATCAATTGGAGTCTAATCATATCATTTCTCATATATTTGGAAATATTAGAATTTATTTGTATCAGATACATTCGATATACATAAATTGAAGCCAATTGTGATCAATTGTCACTTTGTGTTGATTGAATATTCTCGAAATCTATTGACATCAATTGGAGTCGAATCACATCATTTCTCATATATTTGGTAATATTAGAGTTTATTTGTATCAGATACATTCGATATACATGAATTGAAACCAATTGTGATCGATTGTCACCTTGTGTTGATTGCATATTTCCGAAATCTATTGACATTGATTGGAGTCGAATCACATCATTTCTCATATATTTGGATGTATTCGAGTTCATTTGTGACAGATTCATTCGATATACATGAAATGAAGCCATTTGCGATCGATTGTCACTTTGTGTTGATTGCATATTTTCGAAATCTATTGACATCAATCGAAGTCGAATCACATCATTTCTCATATATTTGGAATTATTAGAGTTTATTTGTGTCAAATACATTCGATATACATGACTTGAAGCCAATTGTGATCGATTGTCATTTGGTGATGATTGCATATTCTCGAAATCTATTGACATCAATTGGAGTCTAATCATATCATTTCTCATATATTTGGAAATATTAGAATTTATTTGTATCAGATACATTCGATATACATAAATGAAAGCCAATTGTGATCAATTGTCACTTTGTGTTGATAGAATATTCTCGAAATCTATTGACATCAATTGGAGTCGAATCACATCATTTCTCATATATTTGGTAATATTAGAGTTTATTTGTATCAGATACATTCGATATACATGAATTGAAGCCATTTGCGATCGATTGTCACTTTGTGTTGATTGCATATTTTCGAAATCTATTGACATCAATCGAAGTCGAATCACATCATTTCTCATATATTTGGAAATATTGGAGTTTATTTGTATCAGATATATTCGATATACATGAATTGAAACCAATTGTGATCGATTGTCACCTTGTGTTGATTGCATATTTCCGAAATCTATTGACATTGATTGGAGTCGAATCACATCATTTCTCATATATTTGGATGTATTCGAGTTCATTTGTGACAGATTCATTCGATATACATGAAATGAAGCCATTTGCGATCGATTGTCACTTTGTGTTGATTGCATATTCTCGAAATCTATTGACATCAATTGGAGTCTAATCATATCATTTCTCATATATTTGGAATTATTAGAGTTTATTTGTGTCAAATACATTCGATATACATGAATTGAAGCCAATTGTGATCGTTTGTCACTTTGTGATGATTGCATATTCTCGAAATCTATTGACATCAATTGGAGTCTAATCATATCATTTCTCATATATTTGGAAATATTAGAATTTATTTGTATCAGATACATCCGATATACATAAATTGAAGCCAATTGTGATCGATTGTCACTTTGTGATGATTGCATATTCTCGAAATCTATTGACATCAATTGGAGTGTAATCATATAATTTCTCATATATTTGGAATTATTAGAGTTTATTTGTGTCAAATACATTCGATATACATGAATTGAAGCCAATTGTGATCGATTGTCACTTTGTGATGATTGCATATTCTCGAAATCTATTGACATCAATTGGAGTCTAATCATATCATTTCTCATATATTTGGAAATATTAGAATTTATCTGTATCAGATACATTCGATATACATAAATTGAAGCCAATTGTGATCGACTGTCACTTTGTGTTGATTGCATATTCTCGAAATCTACTGACATCAATTGTAGTCGAATCACATCATTTCTCATAAATTTGGAAATATTGGAGTTTATTTGTATCAGATACATTCGATATACATGAATTGGGGCCAAATGAGATCGATTGCCTTTATGTGTTAATTGTATATTCTCGAAATCTATTGTCGTCTATTGATGTCAAATCACATCCTTCCTCATATATTTGGAATTATTAGAGTTTATTCGTATCAGATACATTCGATAAACATGAATTGAAGCCAATTGTTATCGATTGTCACTTTGTTTTAATTGTATATTCTCCAAATCTTTTGACATCGATTGAAGTCGAATCACATCATATCTCATATATTCGGAAATATCAGAATTTATTTGTATCAGATACATTCGATATACATGAATTGGGGCCAAATGAGATCGATTGCTACTTTGTGTTAATTGTATAATCTCGAAATCTATTGACGTCTATTGATGTCAAATCACATCCTTCCTCATATATTTGGAATTATTAGAGTTTATTCGTATCGGATACATTCGATATACATGAATTGAAGCCAATTGTGATAGTTGGTCACTTTGTGTTGATTGTATATTCTCGAAATCTATTGACATCAATTGAAGTCGAATCACATCATTTCTCATATATCTGGAATTATTAGAGTTTATTTGTATCAGATACATTCGATATACATGAATTGAAGCCAATTGTGATAGATTGTCACTTTGTGTTGATTGTATATTCTCGAAATCTATTGACATCAATTGAAGTCGATTCACATCATTCCTCATATATTTGGAATTATTAGAGTTTATTTCTATCAGATTCATTCGATATACATGAAATGGGGCCAAATGAGATCGATGGCCACTTTGTGTTAATTGTATATTCTCGAAATCTATCGACGTCTATTGATGTCAAATCACATCCTTCCTCATATATTTGGAATTATTAGAGTTTATTCGTATCAGATACATTCGATATACATGGATTGAAGCCAATTGTAATCGATTGTCCCTTTGTGTTAATGGTATATTTTCGAAATCTTTTGACATCTATTGAAGTCGAATCACATCATATCTCATATATTTGGAAGTATCAGAGTTTATTTGTATCAGATACATTCGATATACATGAATTGGGGCCAATTGTGATCGATTGTCACTTTGTGTTAATTTTATATTCTCGAAATTTATTGACGTCTATTGAAGTCGAATCACATCATTTCTCATATATTTGGTAATATTAGAATTTATTTGTATCAGATACATTCGATATACATGAATTGAAGCCAATTGTGATCGATTGTCACTTTGTGTTGATTGCATATTCTCGAAATCTATTGACATTAATTGGGGTCGAATCACATCATTTCTCATATATATGGAAATATTGGAGTTTATTTGTATCAGATATATTCGATATACATGAATTGAAACCAATTGTGATCGATTGTCACCTTGTGTTGATTGCATATTTCCGAAATCTATTGACATTGATTGGAGTCGAATCACATCATTTCTCATATATTTGGATGTATTCGAGTTCATTTGTGACAGATTCATTCGATATACATGAATTGAAGCCATTTGCGATCGATTGTCACTTTGTGTTGATTGCATATTTTCGAAATCTATTGACATCAATCGAAGTCGAATCACATCATTCGTCATATATTTGGAATTATTAGAGTTTATTTGTGTCAAATACATTCGATATACATGAATTGAAGCCAATTGTGATCGATTGTCACTTTGTGTTGATTGCATATTCTCGAAATCTATTGACATTAATTGGAGTCTAATCATATCATTTCTCATATATTTGGAAATATTAGAATTTATTTGTATCAGATACATTCGATATACATAAATTGAAGCCAACTGTGATCGATTGTCACTTTGTGTTGATTGCATGTTCCCGAAATCTATTGACATCAGTTGGAGTCGAATCACATCATTTCTCATATATATGGAAATATTGGAGTTTATTTGTATCAGATATATTCGATATATATGAATTGAAACCAATTGTGATCGATTGTCACCTTGTGTTGATTGCATATTTCCGAAATCTATTGACATTGATTGGAGTCGAATCACATCATTTCTCATATATTTGGATGTATTCGAGTTCATTTGTGACAGATTCATTCGATATACATGAATTGAAGCCATTTGCGATCGATTGTCACTTTGTGTTGCTTGCATATTTTCGAAATCTATTGACATCAATCGAAGTCGAATCACATCATTCCTCATATATTTGGAATTATTAGAGTTTATTTGTGTCAAATACATTCGATATACATGACTTGAAGCCAATTGTGATCGATTGTCACTTTGTGTTGATTGCATATTCTCGAAATCTATTGACATTAATTGGAGTCTAATCATATCATTTCTCATATATTTGGAAATATTAGAATTTATTTGTATCAGATACATTCGATATACATAAATTGAAGCCAAATGTGATCGATTGTCACTTTGTGTTGATTGCATGTTCTCGAAATCTATTGACATCAATTGGAGTCGAATCACATCATTTCCTATATATTTGCAATTATTAGAGTTTATTTGTGTCAGATACATTCGATATAAATGAATTCAAGCCAATTGAGATCGATTATCACTTTGTGTTGATTGCATATTTCCGAAATCTGTTGACATTGATTGGAGTCGAATCACATCATTTCTCATATATTTGGAAATATTGGAGTTTATTTGTATCAGATATATTCGATATACATGAATTGAAACCAATTGTGATCGATTGTCACCTTGTGTTGATTGCATATTTCCGAAATCTATTGACATTGATTGGAGTCGAATCACATCATTTCTAATAAATTTGGATGTATTCGAGTTCATTTGTGACAGATTCATTCGATATACATGAATTGAAGCCATTTGCGATCGATTGTCATTTTGTGTTGATTGCATATTTTCGAAATCTATTGACATCAATCGAAGTCGAATCACATCATTTCTCATATATTTGGAATTATTAGTTTATTTGTGTCAAATACATCCGATATACATGAATTGAAGCCAATTGTGATCGATTGTCACTTTGTGATGATTTCATATTCTCGAAATCTATTGACATCAATTGGGGTCTAATCATATCATTTCTCATATATTTGGAAATATTAGAATTTATTTGTATCAGATACATTCGATATACATAAATTGAAGCCAATTGTGATCGATTGTCACTTTGTGTTGATTGCATATTTTCGAAATCTATTGACATCAATCGAAGTCGAATCACATCATTTCTCATATATTTGGAATTATTAGAGTTTATTTGTGTCAAATACATCCGATATACATGAATTGAAGCCAATTGTGATCGATTGTCACTTTGTGATGATTGCATATTCTCGAAATCTATTGACATCAATTGGGGTCTAATCATATCATTTCTCATATATTTGGAAATATTATAATTTATTTGTATCAGATACATTCGATATACATGAATTGAAGCCAATTGTGATCGATTGTCACTTTGTGATGATTGCATATTCTCGAAATCTATTGACATCAATTGGAGTCTAATCATATCATTTCTCATATATTTGGAATTATTAGAGTTTATTTGTGTCAAATACATTCGATATACATGAATTGAAGCCAATTGTGATCGTTTGTCACTTTGTGATGATTGCATATTCTCGAAATCTATTGACATCAATTGGAGTCTAATCATATCATTTCTCATATATTTGGAAATATTAGAATTTATTTGTATCAGATACATTCGATATACATAAATTGAAGCCAATTGTGATCAATTGTCACTTTGTGTTGATTGAATATTCTCGAAATCTATTGACATCAATTGGAGTCGAATCACATCATTTCTCATATTATTTCTAATATTAGAGTTTATTTGTATCAGATACATTCGATATACATGAATTGAAGCCAATTGTGATCGATTGTCACTTTGTGATGATTACATATTCTCGAAATCTATTGACATCAATTGGAGTCTAATCATATCTTTTCTCATATATTTGGAAATATTAGAATTTATCTGTATCAGATACATTCGATATACATAAATTGAAGCCAATTGTGATCAATTGTCACTTTGTGTTGATTGCATATTCTCGAAATCTATTGACATCAATTGGAGTCGAATCACATCATTTCTCATATATTTGGTAATATTAGAGTTTATTTGTATCAGATACATTCGATATACATGAATTGAAGCCAATTGTGATCGATTGTCACTTTGTGATGATTACATATTCTCGAAATCTATTGACATCAATTGGAGTCTAATCATATCATTTCTCATATATTTGGAAATATTAGAATTTATTTGTATCAGATACATTCGATATACATAAATTGAAGCCAATTGTGATCGATTGTCACTTTGTGTTGATTGCATATTTTCGAAATCTATTGACATCAATCGAAGTCGAATCACATCATTTCCTATATATTTGCAATTATTAGAGTTTATTTATGTCAGATACATTCGATATAAATGAATTCAAGCCAATTGAGATCGATTATCACTTTGTGTTGATTGCATATTTCCGAAATCTATTGACATTGATTGGAGTCGAATCACATCATTTCTCATATATTTGGATGTATTCGAGTTCATTTGTGTCATATTCATTCGATATACATGAATTGGGGCCAATTGTGATCGATTGTCACTTTGTGTTAATTGTATATTCTCGAAATCTATTGACATCGATTGAAGTCGAATCACATCATATCTCATATATTTGGAAGTATCAGAGTTTATTTGTATCAGATACATTCGATATACATGAATTGAAGCCAATTGTGATCGATTGTCACTTTGTGTTGATTGCATATTCTCGAAATCTATTGACATCAATTGGAGTCGAATCCCATCATTTCTCATATATTTGGAATTATTAAAGTTTATTTGTGTCAGATACATTCGATATACATGAATTGAAGCCAATTGTGATCGATTGTCACTTTGTGTTGATTGCATATTCTCGAAATCTATTGACATCAATGGAAGTAGAATCCCATCATTTCTCATATATAAGGAATTATTAGAGTTTACTTGTGTCAGATACATTCGATATACATGAATTGAAGCCAATTGTGATCGATTGTCACTTTGTGTTGATTGCATATTCTCGAAATCTACTGACATCAATTGTAGTCGAATCACATCATTTCTCATATATTTGGAAATATTGGAGTTTATTTGTATCAGATATATTCGATATACATGAATTGAAACCAATTGTGATCGATTGTCACCTTGTGTTGATTGCATATTTTCGAAATCTATTGACATCAATCGAAGTCGAATCATATCATTTCTCATATATTTGGAATTATTAGAGTTTATTTGTGTCAAATACATTCGATATACATGACTTGAAGCCAATTGTGATCGATTGTCATTTTGTGTTGATTGCATATTCTCGAAATCTATTGACATCAATTGAAGTCGAATCACATCATACCTCATATATAAGAAATTGTTAGAGTTTATTTGTGTCATATACATTCGATATACATGAATTGAAGCCAATAGTGATCGATTGTCACTTTGTGTTGATTGCATATTCTCGAAATCTATTGACATCAATTGGAGTCGAATCACATCATTTCTCATATATTTGGTAATATTAGAGTTTATTTGTATCAGATACATTCGATATACATGAATTGAAGCCAATTGTGATCGATTGTCACTTTGTGATGATTACATATTCTCGAAATCTATTGACATCAATTGGAGTCTAATCATATCATTTCTCATATATTTGGAAATATTAGAATTTATTTGTATCAGATACATTCGATATACATAAATTGAAGCCAATTGTGATCGATTGTCACTTTGTGTTGATTGCATATTTTCGAAATCTATTGACATCAATCGAAGTCGAATCACATCATTTCCTATATATTTGCAATTATTAGAGTTTATTTATGTCAGATACATTCGATATAAATGAATTCAAGCCAATTGAGATAGATTATCACTTTGTGTTGATTGCATATTTCCGAAATCTATTGACATTGATTGGAGTCGAATCACATCATTTCTCATATATTTGGATGTATTCGAGTTTATTTGTGTCATATTCATTCGATATACATGAATTGGGGCCAATTGTGATCGATTGTCACTTTGTGTTAATTGTATATTCTCGAAATCTATTGACATCGATTGAAGTCGAATCACATCATATCTCATATATTTGGAAGTATCAGAGTTTATTTGTATCAAATACATTCGATATACATGAATTGAAGCCAATTGTGATCGATTGTCACTTTGTGTTGATTGCATATTCTCGAAATCTATTGACATCAATTGGAGTCGAATCCCATCATTTCTCATATATTTGGAATTATTAAAGTTTATTTGTGTCAGATACATTCGATATACATGAATTGAAGCCAATTGTGATCGATTGTCACTTTGTGTTGATTGCATATTCTCGAAATCTATTGACATCAATGGAAGTAGAATCCCATCATTTCTCATATATAAGGAATTATTAGAGTTTACTTGTGTCAGATACATTCGATATACATGAATTGAAGCCAATTGTGATCGATTGTCACTTTGTGTTGATTGCATATTCTCGAAATCTACTGACATCAATTGTAGTCGAATCACATCATTTCTCATATATTTGGAAATATTGGAGTTTATTTGTATTAGATATATTCGATATACATGAATTGAAACCAATTGTGATCGATTGTCACCTTGTGTTGATTGCATATTTTCGAAATCTATTGACATCAATCGAAGTCGAATCATATCATTTCTCATATATTTGGAATTATTAGAGTTTATTTGTGTCAAATACATTCGATATACATGACTTGAAGCCAATTGTGATCGATTGTCATTTTGTGTTGATTGCATATTCTCGAAATCTATTGACATCAATTGAAGTCGAATCACATCATACCTCATATATAAGAAATTGTTAGAGTTTATTTGTGTCACATCACATCATTTCTCATATATTTGGTAATATTAGAGTTTATTTGTATCAGATACATTCGATATACATGAATTGAAGCCAATTGTGATCGATTGTCACTTTGTGATGATTACATATTCTCGAAATCTATTGACATCAATTGGAGTCTAATCATATCATTTCTCATATATTTGGGAATATTAGAATTTATTTGTATCAGATACATTCGATATACATAAATTGAAGCCAATTGTGATCGATTGTCACTTTGTGTTGATTGCATATTTTCGAAATCTATTGACATCGATTGAAGTCGAATCACATCATATCTCATATATTTGGAAGTATCAGAGTTTATTTGTATCAAATACATTCGATATACATGAATTGAAGCCAATTGTGATCGATTGTCACTTTGTGTTGATTGCATATTCTCGAAATCTATTGACATCAATTGGAGTCGAATCCCATCATTTCTCATATATTTGGAATTATTAGAGTTTATTTATGTCAGATACATTCGATATAAATGAATTCAAGCCAATTGAGATCGATTATCACTATTTCCGAAATCTATTGACATTGATTGGAGTCGAATCACATCATTTCTCATATATTTGGATGTATTCGAGTTCATTTGTGACAGATTCATTCGATATACATGAAATGAAGCCATTTGCGATCGATTGTCACTTTGAGTTGATTGCATATTTTCGAAATCTATTGACATCAATCGAAGTCGAATCATATCATTTCTCATATATTTGGAATTATTAGAGTTTATTTGTGTCAAATACATTCGATATACATGACTTGAAGCCAATTGTGATCGATTGTCATTTTGTGTTGATTGCATATTCTCGAAATCTATTGACATCAATTGAAGGCGAATCACATCATACCTCATATATAAGAAATTGTTAGAGTTTATTTGTGTCAGATACATTCGATATACATGAATTGAAGCCAATAGTGATCGATTGTCACTTTGTGTTGATTGCATATTCTCGAAATCTATTGACATCAATTGGAGTCGAATCACATAATTCCTCATATATTTGGAATTATTAGAGTTTATTTGTATCAGAATCATCCGATATACATGAATTGGGGCCAAATGAGATCGATTGTCACTTTGTGTTAATTGTATATTCTCGAAATTTATTGACGTCTATTGATGTCAAATCACATCCTTCCTCATATATTTGAAATTATTAGAGTTTATTCGTATCAGATACATTCGATATACATGAATTGAGGCCAATTGTGATCGATTGTCCCTTTGTGTTAATGGTATATTTTCGAAATCTTTTGACATCTATTGAAGTCGAATCACATCATATCTCATATATTTGGAAGTATCAGAGTTTATTTGTATCAGATAAATTCGATATACATGAATTGGGGCCAATTGTGATCGATTGTCACTTTGTGTTAATTGTATATTCTCGAAATCTATTAACATTGATTGGACTCGAATCACATCATTTCTCATATATTTGGAATTATTAGAGTTTATTTGTGTCAAATACATTCGATATACATGAATTGAAGCCAGTTGTGATCGATTGTCACTTTGTGATGATTGCATATTCTCGAAATCTATTGACATCAATTGGAGTCTAATCATATCATTTCTCATATATTTGGAAATATTAGAATTTATTTGTATCAGATACATTCGATATACATGAATTGAAGCCAATTGTGATCGATTGTCACTTTGTGTTGATTGCATATTCTCGAAATCTATTGACATCAATTGGAGTCGAATCCCATCATTTCTCATATATTTGGAATTATTAAAGTTTATTTGTGTCAGATACATTCGATATACATGAATTGAAGCCAATTGTGATCGATTGTCACTTTGTGTTGATTGCATATTCTCGAAATCTATTGACATCAATGGAAGTAGAATCCCATCATTTCTCATATATAAGGAATTATTAGAGTTTACTTGTGTCAGATACATTCGATATACATGAATTGAAGCCAATTGTGATCGACTGTCACTTTGTGTTGATTGCATATTCTCGAAATCTACTGACATTGATTGGAGTCGAATCACATCATTTCTCATATATTTGGATGTATTCGAGTTCATTTGTGACAGATTCATTCGATATACATGAAATGAAGCCATTTGCGATCGATTGTCACTTTGTGTTGATTGCATATTTTCGAAATCTATTGACATCAATCGAAGTCGAATCACATCATTTCTCATATATTTGGAAATATTGGAGTTTATTTGTATCAGATATATTCGATATACATGAATTGAAACCAATTGTGATCGAATGTCACCTTGTGTTGATTGCACATTTCCGAAATCTATTGACATTGATTGGAGTCGAATCACATCATTTCTCATATATTTGGATGTATTCGAGTTCATTTGTGACAGATTCATCCGATATACATGAAATGAAGCCATTTGCGATCGTTTGTCACTTTGTGATGATTGCATATTCTCGAAATCTATTGACATCAATTGGAGTCTAATCATATCATTTCTCATATATTTGGAAATATTAGAATTTATTTGTATCAGATACATTCGATATACATGAATTGAAGCCAATTGTGATCACTTGTCACTTTGTGTTGATTGAATATTCTCGAAATCTATTGACATCAATTGGAGTCGAATCACATCATTTCTCATATATTTGGTAATATTAGAGTTTATTTGTATCAGATACATTCGATATACATGAATTGAAGCCAATTGTGATCGATTGTCACTTTGTGATGATTGCATATTCTCGAAATCTATTGACATCAATTGGAGTCTAATCATATCATTTCTCATATATTTGGAAATATTAGAATTTATTTGTATCAGATACATTCGATATACATAAATTGAAGCCAATTGTGATCAATTGTCACTTTGTGTTGATTGAATATTCTCGAAATCTATTGACATCAATTGGAGTCGAATTACATCATTTCTCATATATTTGGTAATATTAGAGTTTATTTGTATCAGATACATTCGATATACATGAATTGAAACCAATTGTGATCGATTGTCACCTTGTGTTGATTGCATATTTCCGAAATCTATTGACATTGATTGGAGTCGAATCACATCATTTCTCATATATTTGGATGTATTCGAGTTCATTTGTGACAGATTCATTCGATATACATGAAATGAAGCCATTTGCGATCGATTGTCACTTTGTGTTGATTGCATATTTTCGAAATCTATTGACATCAATCGAAGTCGAATCATATCATTTCTCATATATTTGGAATTATTAGAGTTTATTTGTGTCAAATACATTCGATATACATGACTTGAAGCCAATTGTGATCGATTGTCATTTTGTGTTGATTGCATATTCTCGAAATCTATTGACATCAATTGAAGTCGAATCACATCATACCTCATATATAAGAAATTGTTAGAGTTTATTTGTGTCACATCACATCATTTCTCATATATTTGGTAATATTAGAGTTTATTTGTATCAGATACATTCGATATACATGAATTGAAGCCAATTGTGATCGATTGTCACTTTGTGATGATTACATATTCTCGAAATCTATTGACATCAATTGGAGTCTAATCATATCATTTCTCATATATTTGGGAATATTAGAATTTATTTGTATCAGATACATTCGATATACATAAATTGAAGCCAATTGTGATCGATTGTCACTTTGTGTTGATTGCATATTTTCGAAATCTATTGACATCAATCGAAGTCGAATCACATCATTTCCTATATATTTGCAATTATTAGAGTTTATTTATGTCAGATACATTCGATATAAATGAATTCAAGCCAATTGAGATCGATTATCACTATTTCCGAAATCTATTGACATTGATTGGAGTCGAATCACATCATTTCTCATATATTTGGATGTATTCGAGTTCATTTGTGACAGATTCATTCGATATACATGAAATGAAGCCATTTGCGATCGATTGTCACTTTGAGTTGATTGCATATTTTCGAAATCTATTGACATCAATCGAAGTCGAATCATATCATTTCTCATATATTTGGAATTATTAGAGTTTATTTGTGTCAAATACATTCGATATACATGACTTGAAGCCAATTGTGATCGATTGTCATTTTGTGTTGATTGCATATTCTCGAAATCTATTGACATCAATTGAAGTCGAATCACATCATACCTCATATATAAGAAATTGTTAGAGTTTATTTGTGTCAGATACATTCGATATACATGAATTGAAGCCAATAGTGATCGATTGTCACTTTGTGTTGATTGCATATTCTCGAAATCTATTGACATCAATTGGAGTCGAATCACATAATTCCTCATATATTTGGAATTATTAGAGTTTATTTGTATCAGAATCATCCGATATACATGAATTGGGGCCAAATGAGATCGATTGTCACTTTGTGTTAATTGTATATTCTCGAAATTTATTGACGTCTATTGATGTCAAATCACATCCTTCCTCATATATTTGAAATTATTAGAGTTTATTCGTATCAGATACATTCGATATACATGAATTGAGGCCAATTGTGATCGATTGTCCCTTTGTGTTAATGGTATATTTTCGAAATCTTTTGACATCTATTGAAGTCGAATCACATCATATCTCATATATTTGGAAGTATCAGAGTTTATTTGTATCAGATAAATTCGATATACATGAATTGGGGCCAATTGTGATCGATTGTCACTTTGTGTTAATTGTATATTCTCGAAATCTATTAACATTGATTGGACTCGAATCACATCATTTCTCATATATTTGGAATTATTAGAGTTTATTTGTGTCAAATACATTCGATATACATGAATTGAAGCCAGTTGTGATCGATTGTCACTTTGTGATGATTGCATATTCTCGAAATCTATTGACATCAATTGGAGTCTAATCATATCATTTCTCATATATTTGGAAATATTAGAATTTATTTGTATCAGATACATTCGATATACATGAATTGAAGCCAATTGTGATCGATTGTCACTTTGTGTTGATTGCATATTCTCGAAATCTATTGACATCAATTGGAGTCGAATCCCATCATTTCTCATATATTTGGAATTATTAAAGTTTATTTGTGTCAGATACATTCGATATACATGAATTGAAGCCAATTGTGATCGATTGTCACTTTGTGTTGATTGCATATTCTCGAAATCTATTGACATCAATGGAAGTAGAATCCCATCATTTCTCATATATAAGGAATTATTAGAGTTTACTTGTGTCAGATACATTCGATATACATGAATTGAAGCCAATTGTGATCGACTGTCACTTTGTGTTGATTGCATATTCTCGAAATCTACTGACATTGATTGGAGTCGAATCACATCATTTCTCATATATTTGGATGTATTCGAGTTCATTTGTGACAGATTCATTCGATATACATGAAATGAAGCCATTTGCGATCGATTGTCACTTTGTGTTGATTGCATATTTTCGAAATCTATTGACATCAATCGAAGTCGAATCACATCATTTCTCATATATTTGGAAATATTGGAGTTTATTTGTATCAGATATATTCGATATACATGAATTGAAACCAATTGTGATCGAATGTCACCTTGTGTTGATTGCACATTTCCGAAATCTATTGACATTGATTGGAGTCGAATCACATCATTTCTCATATATTTGGATGTATTCGAGTTCATTTGTGACAGATTCATCCGATATACATGAAATGAAGCCATTTGCGATCGTTTGTCACTTTGTGATGATTGCATATTCTCGAAATCTATTGACATCAATTGGAGTCTAATCATATCATTTCTCATATATTTGGAAATATTAGAATTTATTTGTATCAGATACATTCGATATACATGAATTGAAGCCAATTGTGATCAATTGTCACTTTGTGTTGATTGAATATTCTCGAAATCTATTGACATCAATTGGAGTCGAATCACATCATTTCTCATATATTTGGTAATATTAGAGTTTATTTGTATCAGATACATTCGATATACATGAATTGAAGCCAATTGTGATCGATTGTCACTTTGTGATGATTGCATATTCTCGAAATCTATTGACATCAATTGGAGTCTAATCATATCATTTCTCATATATTTGGAAATATTAGAATTTATTTGTATCAGATACATTCGATATACATAAATTGAAGCCAATTGTGATCAATTGTCACTTTGTGTTGATTGAATATTCTCGAAATCTATTGACATCAATTGGAGTCGAATTACATCATTTCTCATATATTTGGTAATATTAGAGTTTATTTGTATCAGATACATTCGATATACATGAATTGAAACCAATTGTGATCGATTGTCACCTTGTGTTGATTGCATATTTCCGAAATCTATTGACATTGATTGGAGTCGAATCACATCATTTCTCATATATTTGGATGTATTCGAGTTCATTTGTGACAGATTCATTCGATATACATGAAATGAAGCCATTTGCGATCGATTGTCACTTTGTGTTGATTGCATATTTTCGAAATCTATTGACATCAATCGAAGTCGAATCACATCATTTCTCATATATTTGGAAATATTGGAGTTTATTTGTATCAGATATATTCGATATACATGAATTGAAACCAATTGTGATCGAATGTCACCTTGTGTTGATTGCATATTTTCGAAATCTATTGACATCAATCGAAGTCGAATCACATCATTTCTCATATATTTGGAATTATTAGAGTTTATTTGTGTCAAATACATTCGATATACATGACTTGAAGCCAATTGTGATCGATTGTCATTTTGTGATGATTGCATATTCTCGAAATCTATTGACATCAATTGGAGTCTAATCATATCATTTCTCATATATTTGGAAATATTAGAATTTATTTGTATCAGATACATTCGATATACATAAATGAAAGCCAATTGTGATCAATTGTCACTTTGTGTTGATAGAATATTCTCGAAATCTATTGACATCAATTGGAGTCGAATCACATCATTTCTCATATATTTGGTAATATTAGAGTTTATTTGTATCAGATACATTCGATATACATGAATTGAAGCCATTTGCGATCGATTGTCACTTTGTGTTGATTGCATATTTTCGAAATCTATTGACATCAATCGAAGTCGAATCACATCATTTCTCATATATTTGGAAATATTGGAGTTTATTTGTATCAGATATATTCGATATACATGAATTGAAACCAATTGTGATCGATTGTCACCTTGTGTTGATTGCATATTTCCGAAATCTATTGACATTGATTGGAGTCGAATCACATCATTTCTCATATATTTGGATGTATTCGAGTTCATTTGTGACAGATTCATTCGATATACATGAAATGAAGCCATTTGCGATCGATTGTCACTTTGTGTTGATTGCATATTCTCGAAATCTATTGACATCAATTGGAGTCTAATCATATCATTTCTCATATATTTGGAATTATTAGAGTTTGTTTGTGTCAAATACATTCGATATACATGAATTGAAGCCAATTGTGATCGTTTGTCACTTTGTGATGATTGCATATTCTCGAAATCTATTGACATCAATTGGAGTCTAATCATATCATTTCTCATATATTTGGAAATATTAGAATTTATTTGTATCAGATACATTCGATATACATAAATTGAAGCCAATTGTGATCGATTGTCACTTTGTGATGATTACATATTCTCGAAATCTATTGACATCAATTGGAGTCTAATCATATCATTTCTCATATATTTGGAAATATTAGAATTTATTTGTATCAGATACATCCGATATACATAAATTGAAGCCAATTGTGATCGATTGTCACTTTGTGATGATTGCATATTCTCGAAATCTATTGACATCAATTGGAGTGTAATCATATAATTTCTCATATATTTGGAATTATTAGAGTTTATTTGTGTCAAATACATTCGATATACATGAATTGAAGCCAATTGTGATCGATTGTCACTTTGTGATGATTGCATATTCTCGAAATCTATTGACATCAATTGGAGTCTAATCATATCATTTCTCATATATTTGGAAATATTAGAATTTATCTGTATCAGATACATTCGATATACATAAATTGAAGCCAATTGTGATCGACTGTCACTTTGTGTTGATTGCATATTCTCGAAATCTACTGACATCAATTGTAGTCGAATCACATCATTTCTCATAAATTTGGAAATATTGGAGTTTATTTGTATCAGATACATTCGATATACATGAATTGGGGCCAAATGAGATCGATTGCCTTTATGTGTTAATTGTATATTCTCGAAATCTATTGTCGTCTATTGATGTCAAATCACATCCTTCCTCATATATTTGGAATTATTAGAGTTTATTCGTATCAGATACATTCGATAAACATGAATTGAAGCCAATTGTTATCGATTGTCACTTTGTTTTAATTGTATATTCTCCAAATCTTTTGACATCGATTGAAGTCGAATCACATCATATCTCATATATTCGGAAATATCAGAATTTATTTGTATCAGATACATTCGATATACATGAATTGGGGCCAAATGAGATCGATTGCTACTTTGTGTT
This sequence comes from Diorhabda carinulata, assembly GCF_026250575.1. Taxonomy (NCBI): domain Eukaryota; kingdom Metazoa; phylum Arthropoda; class Insecta; order Coleoptera; family Chrysomelidae; genus Diorhabda; species Diorhabda carinulata. The sequence continues at coordinate 4,522,292 of NC_079473.1, read as the reverse complement.
AATTGTATAATCTCGAAATCTATTGACGTCTATTGATGTCAAATCACATCCTTCCTCATATATTTGGAATTATTAGAGTTTATTCGTATCGGATACATTCGATATACATGAATTGAAGCCAATTGTGATAGTTGGTCACTTTGTGTTGATTGTATATTCTCGAAATCTATTGACATCAATTGAAGTCGAATCACATCATTTCTCATATATCTGGAATTATTAGAGTTTATTTGTATCAGATACATTCGATATACATGAATTGAAGCCAATTGTGATCGATTGTCACTTTGTGTTGATTGCATATTCTCGAAATCTATTGACATTAATTGGAGTCTAATCATATCACTTCTCATATATTTGGAAATATTAGAATTTATTTGTATCAGATACATTCGATATACATAAATTGAAGCCAATTGTGATCGATTGTCACTTTGTGTTGATTGCATGTTCTCGAAATCTATTGACATCAATTGGAGTCGAATCACATCATTTCCTATATATTTGCAATTATTAGAGTTTATTTGTGTCAGATACATTCGATATAAATGAATTCAAGCCAATTGAGATCGAATATCACTTTGTGTTGATTGCATATTTCCGAAATCTGTTGACATTGATTGGAGTCGAATCACATCATTTCTCATATATTTGGAAATATTGGAGTTTATTTGTATCAGATATATTCGATATACATGAATTGAAACCAATTGTGATCGATTGTCACCTTTTGTTGATTGCATATTTCCGAAATCTATTGACATTGATTGGAGTCGAATCACATCATTTCTAATATATTTGGATGTATTCGAGTTCATTTGTGACAGATTCATTCGATATACATGAATTGAAGCCATTTGCGATCGATTGTCATTTTGTGTTGATTGCATATTTTCGAAATCTATTGACATCAATCGAAGTCGAATCACATCATTTCTCATATATTTGGAATTATTAGAGTTTATTTGTGTCAAATACATCCGATATACATGAATTGAAGCCAATTGTGATCGATTGTCACTTTGTGATGATTGCATATTCTCGAAATCTATTGACATCAATTGGGGTCTAATCATATCATTTCTCATATATTTGGAAATATTAGAATTTATTTGTATCAGATACATTCGATATACATAAATTGAAGCCAATTGTGATCGATTGTCACTTTGTGTTGATTGCATATTTTCGAAATCTATTGACATCAATCGAAGTCGAATCACATCATTCTCATATATTTGGAATTATTAGAGTTTATTTGTGTCAAGTACATCCGATATACATGAATTGAAGCCAATTGTGATCGATTGTCACTTTGTGATGATTGCATATTCTCGAAATCTATTGACATCAATTGGGGTCTAATCATATCATTTCTCATATATTTGGAAATATTATAATTTATTTGTATCAGATACATTCGATATACATGAATTGAAGCCATTTGCGATCGATTGTCACTTTGTGTTGATTGCATATTTTCGAAATCTATTGACATCAATCGAAGTCGAATCACATCATTTCTCATATATTTGGAAATATTGGAGTTTATTTGTATCAGATATATTCGATATACATGAATTGAAACCAATTGTGATCGATTGTCACCTTGTGTTGATTGCATATTTCCGAAATCTATTGACATTGATTGGAGTCGAATCACATCATTTCTCATATATTTGGATGTATTCGAGTTCATTTGTGACAGATTCATTCGATATACATGAAATGAAGCCATTTGCGATCGATTGTCACTTTGTGTTGATTGCATATTCTCGAAATCTATTGACATCAATTGGAGTCTAATCATATCATTTCTCATATATTTGGAATTATTAGAGTTTGTTTGTGTCAAATACATTCGATATACATGAATTGAAGCCAATTGTGATCGTTTGTCACTTTGTGATGATTGCATATTCTCGAAATCTATTGACATCAATTGGAGTCTAATCATATCATTTCTCATATATTTGGAAATATTAGAATTTATTTGTATCAGATACATTCGATATACATAAATTGAAGCCAATTGTGATCGATTGTCACTTTGTGATGATTACATATTCTCGAAATCTATTGACATCAATTGGAGTCTAATCATATCATTTCTCATATATTTGGAAATATTAGAATTTATTTGTATCAGATACATCCGATATACATAAATTGAAGCCAATTGTGATCGATTGTCACTTTGTGATGATTGCATATTCTCGAAATCTATTGACATCAATTGGAGTGTAATCATATAATTTCTCATATATTTGGAATTATTAGAGTTTATTTGTGTCAAATACATTCGATATACATGAATTGAAGCCAATTGTGATCGATTGTCACTTTGTGATGATTGCATATTCTCGAAATCTATTGACATCAATTGGAGTCTAATCATATCATTTCTCATATATTTGGAAATATTAGAATTTATCTGTATCAGATACATTCGATATACATAAATTGAAGCCAATTGTGATCGATTGTCACTTTGTGATGATTACATATTCTCGAAATCTATTGACATCAATTGGAGTCTAATCATATCATTTCTCATATATTTGGAAATATTAGAATTTATTTGTATCAGATACATCCGATATACATAAATTGAAGCCAATTGTGATCGATTGTCACTTTGTGATGATTGCATATTCTCGAAATCTATTGACATCAATTGGAGTGTAATCATATAATTTCTCATATATTTGGAATTATTAGAGTTTATTTGTGTCAAATACATTCGATATACATGAATTGAAACCAATTGTGATCGATTGTCACTTTGTGATGATTGCATATTCTCGAAATCTATTGACATCAATTGGAGTCTAATCATATCATTTCTCATATATTTGGAAATATTAGAATTTATCTGTATCAGATACATTCGATATACATAAATTGAAGCCAATTGTGATCGACTGTCACTTTGTGTTGATTGCATATTCTCGAAATCTACTGACATCAATTGTAGTCGAATCACATCATTTCTCATAAATTTGGAAATATTGGAGTTTATTTGTATCAGATACATTCGATATACATGAATTGGGGCCAAATGAGATCGATTGCCTTTATGTGTTAATTGTATATTCTCGAAATCTATTGTCGTCTATTGATGTCAAATCACATCCTTCCTCATATATTTGGAATTATTAGAGTTTATTCGTATCAGATACATTCGATAAACATGAATTGAAGCCAATTGTTATCGATTGTCACTTTGTTTTAATTGTATATTCTCCAAATCTTTTGACATCGATTGAAGTCGAATCACATCATATCTCATATATTCGGAAATATCAGAATTTATTTGTATCAGATACATTCGATATACATGAATTGGGGCCAAATGAGATCGATTGCTACTTTGTGTTAATTGTATAATCTCGAAATCTATTGACGTCTATTGATGTCAAATCACATCCTTCCTCATATATTTGGAATTATTAGAGTTTATTCGTATCGGATACATTCGATATACATGAATTGAAGCCAATTGTGATAGTTGGTCACTTTGTGTTGATTGTATATTCTCGAAATCTATTGACATCAATTGAAGTCGAATCACATCATTTCTCATATATCTGGAATTATTAGAGTTTATTTGTATCAGATACATTCGATATACATGAATTGAAGCCAATTGTGATCGATTGTCACTTTGTGTTGATTGCATATTCTCGAAATCTATTGACATTAATTGGAGTCTAATCATATCACTTCTCATATATTTGGAAATATTAGAATTTATTTGTATCAGATACATTCGATATACATAAATTGAAGCCAATTGTGATCGATTGTCACTTTGTGTTGATTGCATGTTCTCGAAATCTATTGACATCAATTGGAGTCGAATCACATCATTTCCTATATATTTGCAATTATTAGAGTTTATTTGTGTCAGATACATTCGATATAAATGAATTCAAGCCAATTGAGATCGAATATCACTTTGTGTTGATTGCATATTTCCGAAATCTGTTGACATTGATTGGAGTCGAATCACATCATTTCTCATATATTTGGAAATATTGGAGTTTATTTGTATCAGATATATTCGATATACATGAATTGAAACCAATTGTGATCGATTGTCACCTTTTGTTGATTGCATATTTCCGAAATCTATTGACATTGATTGGAGTCGAATCACATCATTTCTAATATATTTGGATGTATTCGAGTTCATTTGTGACAGATTCATTCGATATACATGAATTGAAGCCATTTGCGATCGATTGTCATTTTGTGTTGATTGCATATTTTCGAAATCTATTGACATCAATCGAAGTCGAATCACATCATTTCTCATATATTTGGAATTATTAGAGTTTATTTGTGTCAAATACATCCGATATACATGAATTGAAGCCAATTGTGATCGATTGTCACTTTGTGATGATTGCATATTCTCGAAATCTATTGACATCAATTGGGGTCTAATCATATCATTTCTCATATATTTGGAAATATTAGAATTTATTTGTATCAGATACATTCGATATACATAAATTGAAGCCAATTGTGATCGATTGTCACTTTGTGTTGATTGCATATTTTCGAAATCTATTGACATCAATCGAAGTCGAATCACATCATTCTCATATATTTGGAATTATTAGAGTTTATTTGTGTCAAGTACATCCGATATACATGAATTGAAGCCAATTGTGATCGATTGTCACTTTGTGATGATTGCATATTCTCGAAATCTATTGACATCAATTGGGGTCTAATCATATCATTTCTCATATATTTGGAAATATTATAATTTATTTGTATCAGATACATTCGATATACATGAATTGAAGCCATTTGCGATCGATTGTCACTTTGTGTTGATTGCATATTTTCGAAATCTATTGACATCAATCGAAGTCGAATCACATCATTTCTCATATATTTGGAAATATTGGAGTTTATTTGTATCAGATATATTCGATATACATGAATTGAAACCAATTGTGATCGATTGTCACCTTGTGTTGATTGCATATTTCCGAAATCTATTGACATTGATTGGAGTCGAATCACATCATTTCTCATATATTTGGATGTATTCGAGTTCATTTGTGACAGATTCATTCGATATACATGAAATGAAGCCATTTGCGATCGATTGTCACTTTGTGTTGATTGCATATTCTCGAAATCTATTGACATCAATTGGAGTCTAATCATATCATTTCTCATATATTTGGAATTATTAGAGTTTGTTTGTGTCAAATACATTCGATATACATGAATTGAAGCCAATTGTGATCGTTTGTCACTTTGTGATGATTGCATATTCTCGAAATCTATTGACATCAATTGGAGTCTAATCATATCATTTCTCATATATTTGGAAATATTAGAATTTATTTGTATCAGATACATTCGATATACATAAATTGAAGCCAATTGTGATCGATTGTCACTTTGTGATGATTACATATTCTCGAAATCTATTGACATCAATTGGAGTCTAATCATATCATTTCTCATATATTTGGAAATATTAGAATTTATTTGTATCAGATACATCCGATATACATAAATTGAAGCCAATTGTGATCGATTGTCACTTTGTGATGATTGCATATTCTCGAAATCTATTGACATCAATTGGAGTGTAATCATATAATTTCTCATATATTTGGAATTATTAGAGTTTATTTGTGTCAAATACATTCGATATACATGAATTGAAGCCAATTGTGATCGATTGTCACTTTGTGATGATTGCATATTCTCGAAATCTATTGACATCAATTGGAGTCTAATCATATCATTTCTCATATATTTGGAAATATTAGAATTTATCTGTATCAGATACATTCGATATACATAAATTGAAGCCAATTGTGATCGACTGTCACTTTGTGTTGATTGCATATTCTCGAAATCTACTGACATCAATTGTAGTCGAATCACATCATTTCTCATAAATTTGGAAATATTGGAGTTTATTTGTATCAGATACATTCGATATACATGAATTGGGGCCAAATGAGATCGATTGCCTTTATGTGTTAATTGTATATTCTCGAAATCTATTGTCGTCTATTGATGTCAAATCACATCCTTCCTCATATATTTGGAATTATTAGAGTTTATTCGTATCAGATACATTCGATAAACATGAATTGAAGCCAATTGTTATCGATTGTCACTTTGTTTTAATTGTATATTCTCCAAATCTTTTGACATCGATTGAAGTCGAATCACATCATATCTCATATATTCGGAAATATCAGAATTTATTTGTATCAGATACATTCGATATACATGAATTGGGGCCAAATGAGATCGATTGCTACTTTGTGTTAATTGTATAATCTCGAAATCTATTGACGTCTATTGATGTCAAATCACATCCTTCCTCATATATTTGGAATTATTAGAGTTTATTCGTATCGGATACATTCGATATACATGAATTGAAGCCAATTGTGATAGTTGGTCACTTTGTGTTGATTGTATATTCTCGAAATCTATTGACATCAATTGAAGTCGAATCACATCATTTCTCATATATCTGGAATTATTAGAGTTTATTTGTATCAGATACATTCGATATACATGAATTGAAGCCAATTGTGATAGATTGTCACTTTGTGTTGATTGCATATTCTCGAAATCTATTGACATTGATTGGACTCGATTCACATCATTCCTCATATATTTGGAATTATTAGAGTTTATTTCTATCAGATTCATTCGATATACATGAAATGGGGCCAAATGAGATCGATGGCCACTTTGTGTTAATTGTATATTCTCGAAATCTATCGACGTCTATTGATGTCAAATCACATCCTTCCTCATATATTTGGAATTATTAGAGTTTATTCGTATCAGATACATTCGATATACATGAATTGAAGCCAATTGTGATCGATTGTCACTTTGTGTTGATTGCATATTCTCGAAATCTATTGACATTAATTGGAGTCTAATCATATCACTTCTCATATATTTGGAAATATTAGAATTTATTTGTATCAGATACATTCGATATACATAAATTGAAGCCAATTGTGATCGATTGTCACTTTGTGTTGATTGCATGTTCTCGTAATCTATTGACATCAATTGGAGTCGAATCACATCATTTCCTATATATTTGCAATTATTAGAGTTTATTTGTGTCAGATACATTCGATATAAATGAATTCAAGCCAATTGAGATCGAATATCACTTTGTGTTGATTGCATATTTCCGAAATCTGTTGACATTGTTTGGAGTCGAATCACATCATTTCTCATATACTTGGAAATATTGGAGTTTATTTGTATCAGATATATTCGATATACATGAATTGAAACCAATTGTGATCGATTGTCACCTTGTGTTGATTGCATATTTCCGAAATCTATTGACATTGATTGGAGTCGAATCACATCATTTCTAATATATTTGGATGTATTCGAGTTCATTTGTGACAGATTCATTCGATATACATGAATTGAAGCCATTTGCGATCGATTGTCATTTTGTGTTGATTGCATATTTTCGAAATCTATTGACATCAATCGAAGTCGAATCACATCATTTCTCATATATTTGGAATTATTAGAGTTTATTTGTGTCAAATACATCCGATATACATGAATTGAAGCCAATTGTGATCGATTGTCACTTTGTGATGATTGCATATTCTCGAAATCTATTGACATCAATTGGGGTCTAATCATATCATTTCTCATATATTTGGAAATATTAGAATTTATTTGTATCAGATACATTCGATATACATAAATTGAAGCCAATTGTGATCGATTGTCACTTTGTGTTGATTGCATATTTTCGAAATCTATTGACATCAATCGAAGTCGAATCACATCATTCTCATATATTTGGAATTATTAGAGTTTATTTGTGTCAAGTACATCCGATATACATGAATTGAAGCCAATTGTGATCGATTGTCACTTTGTGATGATTGCATATTCTCGAAATCTATTGACATCAATTGGGGTCTAATCATATCATTTCTCATATATTTGGAAATATTATAATTTATTTGTATCAGATACATTCGATATACATGAATTGAAGCCAATTGTGATCGATTGTCACTTTGTGATGATTGCATATTCTCGAAATCTATTGACATCAATTGGAGTCTAATCATATCATTTCTCATATATTTGGAATTATTAGAGTTTATTTGTGTCAAATACATTCGATATACATGAATTGAAGCCAATTGTGATCGTTTGTCACTTTGTGATGATTGCATATTCTCGAAATCTATTGACATCAATTGGAGTCTAATCATATCATTTCTCATATATTTGGAAATATTAGAATTTATTTGTATCAGATACATTCGATATACATAAATTGAAGCCAATTGTGATCAATTGTCACTTTGTGTTGATTGAATATTCTCGAAATCTATTGACATCAATTGGAGTCGAATCACATCATTTCTCATATATTTGGTAATATTAGAGTTTATTTGTATCAGATACATTCGATATACATGAATTGAAGCCAATTGTGATCGATTGTCACTTTGTGATGATTACATATTCTCGAAATCTATTGACATCAATTGGAGTCTAATCATATCATTTCTCATATATTTGGAAATATTAGAATTTATTTGTATCAGATACATCCGATATACATAAATTGAAGCCAATTGTGATCGATTGTCACTTTGTGATGATTGCATATTCTCGAAATCTATTGACATCAATTGGAGTGTAATCATATAATTTCTCATATATTTGGAATTATTAGAGTTTATTTGTGTCAAATACATTCGATATACATGAATTGAAGCCAATTGTGATCGATTGTCACTTTGTGATGATTGCATATTCTCGAAATCTATTGACATCAATTGGAGTCTAATCATATCTTTTCTCATATATTTGGAAATATTAGAATTTATCTGTATCAGATACATTCGATATACATAAATTGAAGCCAATTGTGATCAATTGTCACTTTGTGTTGATTGCATATTCTCGAAATCTATTGACATCAATTGGAGTCGAATCACATCATTTCTCATATATTTGGTAATATTAGAGTTTATTTGTATCAGATACATTCGATATACATGAATTGAAGCCAATTGTGATCGATTGTCACTTTGTGATGATTACATATTCTCGAAATCTATTGACATCAATTGGAGTCTAATCATATCATTTCTCATATATTTGGAAATATTAGAATTTATTTGTATTTGTATATATATACATAAATTGAAGCCAATTGTGATCGATTGTCACTTTGTGTTGATTGCATATTTTCGAAATCTATTGACATCAATCGAAGTCGAATCACATCATTACCTATATATTTGCAATTATTAGAGTTTATTTATGTCAGATACATTCGATATAAATGAATTCAAGCCAATTGAGATCGATTATCACTTTGTGTTGATTGCATATTTCCGAAATCTATTGACATTGATTGGAGTCGAATCACATCATTTCTCATATATTTGGATGTATTCGAGTTCATTTGTGTCATATTCATTCGATATACATGAATTGGGGCCAATTGTGATCGATTGTCACTTTGTGTTAATTGTATATTCTCGAAATCTATTGACATCGATTGAAGTCGAATCACATCATATCTCATATATTTGGAAGTATCAGAGTTTATTTGTATCAGATACATTCGATATACATGAATTGAAGCCAATTGTGATCGATTGTCACTTTGTGTTGATTGCATATTCTCGAAATCTATTGACATCAATTGGAGTCGAATCCCATCATTTCTCATATATTTGGAATTATTAAAGTTTATTTGTGTCAGATACATTCGATATACATGAATTGAAGCCAATTGTGATCGATTGTCACTTTGTGTTGATTGCATATTCTCGAAATCTATTGACATCAAATGGAGTCGAATCACATCATTTCTCATATATTTGGATGTATTCGAGTTCATTTGTGTCATATTCATTCGATATACATGAATTGGGGCCAATTGTGATCGATTGTCACTTTGTGTTAATTGTATATTCTCGAAATCTATTGACATCAATTGGGGTCTAATCACATCATATCTCATATATTTGGAATTATTAGAGTTTATTTGTGTCAAATACATTCGATATACATGACTTGAAGCCAATTGTGAACGATTGTCATTTTGTGTTGATTGCATATTCTCGAAATCTATTGACATCAATTGAAGTCGAATCACATCATACCTCATATATAAGAAATTGTTAGAGTTTATTTGTGTCAGATACATTCGATATACATGAATTGAAGCCAATAGTGATCGATTGTCACTTTGTGTTGATTGCATATTCTCGAAATCTATTGACATCAATTGGAGTCGAATCACATAATTCCTCATATATTTGGAATTAATAGAGTTTATTTGTATCAGATTCATCCGATATACATGAATTGGGGCCAATTGTGATCGATTGTCCCTTTGTGTTAATGGTGTATTTTCGAAATTTATTGACGTCTATTGATGTCAAATCACATCCTTCCTCATATATTTGGAATTATTAGAGTTTATTTGTGTCAAATACATTCGATATACATGAATTGAAGCCAATTGTGATCGATTGTCACTTTGTGATGATTGCATATTCTCGAAATCTATTGACATCAATTGAAGTCGAATCACATCATACCTCATATATAAGAAATTGTTAGAGTTTATTTGTGTCAGATACATTCGATATACATGAATTGAAGCCAATAGTGATCGATTGTCACTTTGTGTTGATTGCATATTCTCGAAATCTATTGACATCTATTGAAGTCGAATCACATCATATCTCATATATTTGGAAGTATCAGAGTTTATTTGTATCAGATACATTTGATATACATGAATTGAAACCAATTGTGATCGATTGTCACCTTGTGTTGATTGCATATTTCCGAAATCTATTGACATTGATTGGAGTCGAATCACATCATTTCTAATATATTTGGATGTATTCGAGTTCATTTGTGACAGATTCATTCGATATACATGAATTGAAGCCATTTGCGATCGATTGTCATTTTGTGTTGATTGCATATTTTCGAAATCTATTGACATCAATCGAAGTCGAATCACATCATTCTCATATATTTGGAATTATTAGAGTTTATTTGTGTCAAGTACATCCGATATACATGAATTGAAGCCAATTGTGATCGATTGTCACTTTGTGATGATTGCATATTCTCGAAATCTATTGACATCAATTGGGGTCTAATCATATCATTTCTCATATATTTGGAAATATTATAATTTATTTGTATCAGATACATTCGATATACATGAATTGAAGCCAATTGTGATCGATTGTCACTTTGTGATGATTGCATATTCTCGAAATCTATTGACATCAATTGGAGTCTAATCATATCATTTCTCATATATTTGGAATTATTAGAGTTTATTTGTGTCAAATACATTCGATATACATGAATTGAAGCCAATTGTGATCGTTTGTCACTTTGTGATGATTGCATATTCTCGAAATCTATTGACATCAATTGGAGTCTAATCATATCATTTCTCATATATTTGGAAATATTAGAATTTATTTGTATCAGATACATTCGATATACATAAATTGAAGCCAATTGTGATCAATTGTCACTTTGTGTTGATTGAATATTCTCGAAATCTATTGACATCAATTGGAGTCGAATCACATCATTTCTCATATATTTGGTAATATTACAGTTTATTTGTATCAGATACATTCGATATACATGAATTGAAGCCAATTGTGATCGATTGTCACTTTGTGATGATTACATATTCTCGAAATCTATTGACATCAATTGGAGTCTAATCATATCATTTCTCATATATTTGGAAATATTAGAATTTATTTGTATCAGATACATCCGATATACATAAATTGAAGCCAATTGTGATCGATTGTCACTTTGTGATGATTGCATATTCTCGAAATCTATTGACATCAATTGGAGTGTAATCATATAATTTCTCATATATTTGGAATTATTAGAGTTTATTTGTGTCAAATACATTCGATATACATGAATTGAAGCCAATTGTGATCGATTGTCACTTTGTGATGATTGCATATTCTCGAAATCTATTGACATCAATTGGAGTCTAATCATATCTTTTCTCATATATTTGGAAATATTAGAATTTATCTGTATCAGATACATTCGATATACATAAATTGAAGCCAATTGTGATCAATTGTCACTTTGTGTTGATTGCATATTCTCGAAATCTATTGACATCAATTGGAGTCGAATCACATCATTTCTCATATATTTGGTAATATTAGAGTTTATTTGTATCAGATACATTCGATATACATGAATTGAAGCCAATTGTGATCGATTGTCACTTTGTGATGATTACATATTCTCGAAATCTATTGACATCAATTGGAGTCTAATCATATCATTTCTCATATATTTGGAAATATTAGAATTTATTTGTATTTGTATATATATACATAAATTGAAGCCAATTGTGATCGATTGTCACTTTGTGTTGATTGCATATTTTCGAAATCTATTGACATCAATCGAAGTCGAATCACATCATTTCCTATATATTTGCAATTATTAGAGTTTATTTATGTCAGATACATTCGATATAAATGAATTCAAGCCAATTGAGATCGATTATCACTTTGTGTTGATTGCATATTTCCGAAATCTATTGACATTGATTGGAGTCGAATCACATCATTTCTCATATATTTGGATGTATTCGAGTTCATTTGTGTCATATTCATTCGATATACATGAATTGGGGCCAATTGTGATCGATTGTCACTTTGTGTTAATTGTATATTCTCGAAATCTATTGACATCGATTGAAGTCGAATCACATCATATCTCATATATTTGGAAGTATCAGAGTTTATTTGTATCAGATACATTCGATATACATGAATTGAAGCCAATTGTGATCGATTGTCACTTTGTGTTGATTGCATATTCTCGAAATCTATTGACATCAATTGGAGTCGAATCCCATCATTTCTCATATATTTGGAATTATTAAAGTTCATTTGTGTCAGATACATTCGATATACATGAATTGAAGCCAATTGTGATCGATTGTCACTTTGTGTTGATTGCATATTCTCGAAATCTATTGACATCAATTGGAGTCGAATCACATCATTTCTCATATATTTGGATGTATTCGAGTTCATTTGTGTCATATTCATTCGATATACATGAATTGGGGCCAATTGTGATCGATTGTCACTTTGTGTTAATTGTATATTCTCGAAATCTATTGACATCAATTGGGGTCTAATCACATCATATCTCATATATTTGGAATTATTAGAGTTTATTTGTGTCAAATACATTCGATATACATGACTTGAAGCCAATTGTGAACGATTGTCATTTTGTGTTGATTGCATATTCTCGAAATCTATTGACATCAATTGAAGTCGAATCACATCATACCTCATATATAAGAAATTGTTAGAGTTTATTTGTGTCAGATACATTCGATATACATGAATTGAAGCCAATAGTGATCGATTGTCACTTTGTGTTGATTGCATATTCTCGAAATCTATTGACATCAATTGGAGTCGAATCACATAATTCCTCATATATTTGGAATTAATAGAGTTTATTTGTATCAGATTCATCCGATATACATGAATTGGGGCCAATTGTGATCGATTGTCCCTTTGTGTTAATGGTATATTTTTGAAATTTATTGACGTCTATTGATGTCAAATCACATCCTTCCTCATATATTTGGAATTATTAGAGTTTATTTGTGTCAAATACATTCGATATACATGAATTGAAGCCAATTGTGATCGATTGTCACTTTGTGATGATTGCATATTCTCGAAATCTATTGACATCAATTGAAGTCGAATCACATCATACCTCATATATAAGAAATTGTTAGAGTTTATTTGTGTCAGATACATTCGATATACATGAATTGAAGCCAATAGTGATCGATTGTCACTTTGTGTTGATTGCATATTCTCGAAATCTATTGACATCTATTGAAGTCGAATCACATCATATCTCATATATTTGGAAGTATCAGAGTTTATTTGTATCAGATACATTTGATATACATGAATTGGGGCCAATTGTGATGGATTGTCACTTTGTGTTAATTGTATATTCTCGAAATTTATTGACGTCTATTGATGTCAAATCACATCCTTCCTCATATATTTGGAATTATTAGAGTTTATTTGTGTCAAATACATTCGATATACATGAATTGAAGCCAATTGTGATCGATTGTCACTTTGTGATGATTGCATATTCTCGAAATCTATTGACATCAATTGGAGTCTAATCATATCATTTCTCATATATTTGGAATTATTAGAGTTTATTTGTGTCAAATACATTCGATATACATGACTTGAAGCCAATTGTGATCGATTGTCATTTTGTGTTGATTGCATATTCTCGAAATCTATTGACATCAATTGGAGTCGAATCACATCATTTCTCATATATTTGGATGTATTCGAGTTCATTTGTGTCATATTCATTCGATATACATGAATTGAAGCCAATTGTGATCGCTTGTCACTTTGTGTTGATTGCATATTCTCGAAATCTATTGACATCAATTGGAGTCGAATCCCATCATTTCTCATATATTTGGAATTATTAAAGTTTATTTGTGTCAGATACATTCGATATACATGAATTGAAGCCAATTGTGATCGATTGTCACTTTGTGTTGATTGCATATTCTCGAAATCTATTGACATCAATGGAAGTAGAATCCCATCATTTCTCATATATAAGGAATTATTAGAGTTTACTTGTGTCAGATACATTCGATATACATGAATTGAAGCCAATTGTGATGGATTGTCACTTTGTGTTGATTGCATATTCTCGAAATCTACTGACATCAATTGTAGTCGAATCACATCATTTCTCATATATTTGGAAATATTAGAGTTTATTTGTATCATATTCATCCGATATACATGAATTGGGGCCAAATGAGATCGATTGTCACTTTGTGTTAATTGTATATTCTCGAAATTTATTGACGTCTATTGATGTCAAATCACATCCTTCCTCATATATTTGAAATTATTAGAGTTTATTCGTATCAGATACATTCGATATACATGAATTGAAGCCAATTGTGATCGATTGTCCCTTTGTGTTAATGGTATATTTTCGAAATCTTTTGACATCTATTGAAGTCGAATCACATCATATCTCATATATTTGGAAGTATCAGAGTTTATTTGTATCAGATACATTCGATATACATGAATTGGGGCCAATTGTGATCGATTGTCACTTTGTGTTAATTGTATATTCTCGAAATCTATTGACATCGATTGAAGTCGAATCACATCATATCTCATATACTTGGAAGTATCAGAGTTTATTTGTATCAAATACATTCGATATACATAAATTGAAGACAATTGTGATAAATTGTCACTTTGTGTTGATTGCATATTTCCGAAATCTATTGACATTGATTGGAGTCGAATCACATCATTTCTCATATATTTGGATGTATTCGAGTTCATTTGTGACAGATTCATTCGATATACATGAAATGAAGCCATTTGCGATCGTTTGTCACTTTGTGATGATTGCATATTCTCGAAATCTATTGACATCAATTGGAGTCTAATCATATCATTTCTCATATATTTGGAAATATTAGAATTTATTTGTATCAGATACATTCGATATACATAAATTGAAGACAATTGTGATAAATTGTCACTTTGTGATGATTGCATATTCTCGAAATCTATTGTCATCAATTGGAGTCGAATCACATCATTTCTCATATATTTGGTAATATTAGAGTTTATTTGTATCAGATACATTCGATATACATGAATTGAAGCCAATTGTGATCGATTGTCACTTTGTGATGATTACATATTCTCGAAATCTATTGACATCGATTGAAGTCGAATCACATCATATCTCATATATTTGGAAGTATCAGAGTTTATTTGTATCAGATACATTCGATATACATGAATTGAAGCCAATTGTGATCGATTGTCACTTTGTGTTGATTGCATATTCTCGAAATCTATTGACATCAATTGGAGTCGAATCCCATCATTTCTCATATATTTGGAATTATTAAAGTTTATTTGTGTCAGATACATTCGATATACATGAATTGAAGCCAATTGTGATCGATTGTCACTTTGTGTTGATTGCATATTCTCGAAATCTATTGACATCAATGGAAGTAGAATCCCATCATTTCTCATATATAAGGAATTATTAGAGTTTACTTGTGTCAGATACATTCGATATACATGAATTGAAGCCAATTGTGATCGATTGTCACTTTGTGTTGATTGCATATTCTCGAAATCTACTGACATCAATTGTAGTCGAATCACATCATTTCTCATATATTTGGAAATATTGGAGTTTATTTGTATCAGATATATTCGATATACATGAATTGAAACCAATTGTGATCGATTGTCATTTTGTGTTGATTGCATATTCTCGAAATCTATTGACATCAATTGGAGTCGAATCACATCATTTCTCATATATTTGGATGTATTCGAGTTCATTTGTGTCATATTCATTCGATATACATGAATTGGGGCCAATTGTGATCGATTGTCACTTTGTGTTAATTGTATATTCTCGAAATCTATTGACATCAATTGGGGTCTAATCACATCATATCTCATATATTTGGAATTATTAGAGTTTATTTGTGTCAAATACATTCGATATACATGACTTGAAGCCAATTGTGAACGATTGTCATTTTGTGTTGATTGCATATTCTCGAAATCTATTGACATCAATTGAAGTCGAATCACATCATACCTCATATATAAGAAATTGTTAGAGTTTATTTGTGTCAGATACATTCGATATACATGAATTGAAGCCAATAGTGATCGATTGTCACTTTGTGTTGATTGCATATTCTCGAAATCTATTGACATCAATTGGAGTCGAATCACATAATTCCTCATATATTTGGAATTAATAGAGTTTATTTGTATCAGATTCATCCGATATACATGAATTGGGGCCAATTGTGATCGATTGTCCCTTTGTGTTAATGGTATATTTTCGAAATTTATTGACGTCTATTGATGTCAAATCACATCCTTCCTCATATATTTGGAATTATTAGAGTTTATTTGTGTCAAATACATTCGATATACATGAATTGAAGCCAATTGTGATCGATTGTCACTTTGTGATGATTGCATATTCTCGAAATCTATTGACATCAATTGAAGTCGAATCACATCATACCTCATATATAAGAAATTGTTAGAGTTTATTTGTGTCAGATACATTCGATATACATGAATTGAAGCCAATAGTGATCGATTGTCACTTTGTGTTGATTGCATATTCTCGAAATCTATTGACATCTATTGAAGTCGAATCACATCATATCTCATATATTTGGAAGTATCAGAGTTTATTTGTATCAGATACATTTGATATACATGAATTGGGGCCAATTGTGATCGATTGTCACTTTGTGTTAATTGTATATTCTCGAAATTTATTGACGTCTATTGATGTCAAATCACATCCTTCCTCATATATTTGGAATTATTAGAGTTTATTTGTGTCAAATACATTCGATATACATGAATTGAAGCCAATTGTGATCGATTGTCACTTTGTGATGATTGCATATTCTCGAAATCTATTGACATCAATTGGAGTCTAAACATATCATTTCTCATATATTTGGAATTATTAGAGTTTATTTGTGTCAAATACATTCGATATACATGACTTGAAGCCAATTGTGATCGATTGTCATTTTGTGTTGATTGCATATTCTCGAAATCTATTGACATCAATTGGAGTCGAATCACATCATTTCTCATATATTTGGATGTATTCGAGTTCATTTGTGTCATATTCATTCGATATACATGAATTGAAGCCAATTGTGATCGATTGTCACTTTGTGTTGATTGCATATTCTCGAAATCTATTGACATCAATTGGAGTCGAATCCCATCATTTCTCATATATTTGGAATTATTAAAGTTTATTTGTGTCAGATACATTCGATATACATGAATTGAAGCCAATTGTGATCGATTGTCACTTTGTGTTGATTGCATATTCTCGAAATCTATTGACATCAATGGAAGTAGAATCCCATCATTTCTCATATATAAGGAATTATTAGAGTTTACTTGTGTCAGATACATTCGATATACATGAATTGAAGCCAATTGTGATCGATTGTCACTTTGTGTTGATTGCATATTCTCGAAATCTACTGACATCAATTGTAGTCGAATCACATCATTTCTCATATATTTGGAAATATTGGAGTTTATTTGTATCAGATATATTCGATATACATGAATTGAAACCAATTGTGATCGATTGTCACCTTGTGTTGATTGCATATTTTCGAAATCTATTGACATCAATCGAAGTCGAATCATATCATTTCTCATATATTTGGAATTATTAGAGTTTATTTGTGTCAAATACATTCGATATACATGACTTGAAGCCAATTGTGATCGATTGTCATTTTGTGTTGATTGCATATTCTCGAAATCTATTGACATCAATTGAAGTCGAATCACATCATTTCTCATATATTTGGAATTATTAAAGTTTATTTGTGTCAGATACATTCGATATACATGAATTGAAGCCAATAGTGATCGATTGTCACTTTGTGTTGATTGCATATTCTCGAAATCTATTGACATCAATTGGAGTCGAATCACATAATTCCTCATATATTTGGAATTATTAGAGTTTATTTGTATCAGATTCATCCGATATACATGAATTGGGGCCAAATGAGATCGATTGTCACTTTGTGTTAATTGTATATTCTCGAAATTTATTGACGTCTATTGATGTCAAATCACATCCTTCCTCATATATTTGAAATTATTAGAGTTTATTCGTATCAGATACATTCGATATACATGAATTGAAGCCAATTGTGATCGATTGTCCCTTTGTGTTAATGGTATATTTTCGAAATCTTTTGACATCTATTGAAGTCGAATCACATCATATCTCATATATTTGGAAGTATCAGAGTTTATTTGTATCAGATACATTCGATATACATGAATTGGGGCCAATTGTGATCGATTGTCACTTTGTGTTAATTGTATATTCTCGAAATCTATTGACATCGATTGAAGTCGAATCACATCATATCTCATATACTTGGAAGTATCAGAGTTTATTTGTATCAAATACATTCGATATACATAAATTGAAGACAATTGTGATAAATTGTCACTTTGTGTTGATTGCATATTTCCGAAATCTATTGACATTGATTGGAGTCGAATCACATCATTTCTCATATATTTGGATGTATTCGAGTTCATTTGTGACAGATTCATTCGATATACATGAAATGAAGCCATTTGCGATCGTTTGTCACTTTGTGATGATTGCATATTCTCGAAATCTATTGACATCAATTGGAGTCTAATCATATCATTTCTCATATATTTGGAAATATTAGAATTTATTTGTATCAGATACATTCGATATACATAAATTGAAGCCAATTGTGATCAATTGTCACTTTGTGTTGATTGCATATTCTCGAAATCTATTGACATCAATTGGAGTCGAATCACATCATTTCTCATATATTTGGTAATATTAGAGTTTATTTGTATCAGATACATTCGATATACATGAATTGAAGCCAATTGTGATCGATTGTCACTTTGTGATGATTACATATTCTCGAAATCTATTGACATCAATTGGAGTCTAATCATATCATTTCTCATATATTTGGAAATATTAGAATTTATTTGTATCAGATACATTCGATATACATAAATTGAAGCCAATTGTGATCGATTGTCACTTTGTGATGATTGCATATTCTCGAAATCTATTGACATCAATCGAAGTCGAATCACATCATTTCCTATATATTTGCAATTATTAGAGTTTATTTATGTCAGATACATTCGATATAAATGAATTCAAGCCAATTGAGATCGATTATCACTTTGTGTTGATTGCATATTTCCGAAATCTATTGACATTGATTGGAGTCGAATCACATCTTTTCTCATATATTTGGATGTATTCGAGTTCATTTGTGTCATATTCATTCGATATACATGAATTGGGGCCAATTGTGATCGATTGTCACTTTGTGTTAATTGTATATTCTCGAAATCTATTGACATCGATTGAAGTCGAATCACATCATATCTCATATATTTGGAAGTATCAGAGTTTATTTGTATCAGATATATTCGATATACATGAATTGAAACCAATTGTGATCGATTGTCATCTTGTGTTGATTGCATATTTCCGAAATCTATTGACATTGATTGGAGTCGAATCACATCATTTCTCATATATTTGGATGTATTCGAGTTCATTTGTGACAGATTCATTCGATATACATGAAATGAAGCCATTTGCGATCGATTGTCACTTTGTGTTGATTGCATATTTTCGAAATCTATTGACATCAATCGAAGTCGAATCATATCATTTCTCATATATTTGGAATTATTAGAGTTTATTTGTGTCAAATACATTCGATATACATGACTTGAAGCCAATTGTGATCGATTGTCATTTTGTGTTGATTGCATATTCTCGAAATCTATTGACATCAATTGAAGTCGAATCACATCATACCTCATATATAAGAAATTGTTAGAGTTTATTTGTGTCAGATACATTCGATATACATGAATTGAAGCCAATAGTGATCGATTGTCACTTTGTGTTGATTGCATATTCTCGAAATCTATTGACATCAATTGGAGTCGAATCACATAATTCCTCATATATTTGCAATTATTAGAGTTTATTTATGTCAGATACATTCGATATAAATGAATTCAAGCCAATTGAGATCGATTATCACTTTGTGTTGATTGCATATTTCCGAAATCTATTGACATTGATTGGAGTCGAATCACATCATTTCTCATATATTTGGATGTATTCGAGTTCATTTGTGTCATATTCATTCGATATACATGAATTGGGGCCAATTGTGATCGATTGTCACTTTGTGTTAATTGTATATTCTCGAAATTTATTAACATTGATTGGACTCGAATCACATCATTTCTCATATATTTGGAATTATTAGAGTTTATTTGTGTCAAATACATTCGATATACATGAATTGAAGCCAGTTGTGATCGATTGTCACTTTGTGATGATTGCATATTCTCGAAATCTATTGACATCAATTGGAGTCTAATCATATCATTTCTCATATATTTGGAAATATTAGAATTTATTTGTATCAGATACATTCGATATACATGAATTGAAGCCAATTGTGATCGATTGTCACTTTGTGTTGATTGCATATTCTCGAAATCTATTGACATCAATTGGAGTCGAATCCCATCATTTCTCATATATTTGGAATTATTAAAGTTTATTTGTGTCAGATACATTCGATATACATGAATTGAAGCCAATTGTGATCGATTGTCACTTTGTGTTGATTGCATATTCTCGAAATCTATTGACATCAATGGAAGTAGAATCCCATCATTTCTCATATATAAGGAATTATTAGAGTTTACTTGTGTCAGATACATTCGATATACATGAATTGAAGCCAATTGTGATCAATTGTCACTTTGTGTTGATTGAATATTCTCGAAATCTATTGACATCAATTGGAGTCGAATCACATCATTTCTCATATATTTGGTAATATTAGAGTTTATTTGTATCAGATACATTCGATATACATGAATTGAAGCCAATTGTGATCGATTGTCACTTTGTGATGATTGCATATTCTCGAAATCTATTGACATCAATTGGAGTCTAATCATATCATTACTCATATATTTGGAAATATTAGAATTTATTTGTATCAGATACATTCGATATACATAAATTGAAGCCAATTGTGATCAATTGTCACTTTGTGTTGATTGAATATTCTCGAAATCTATTGACATCAATTGGAGTCGAATCACATCATTTCTCATATATTTGGTAATATTAGAGTTTATTTGTATCAGATACATTCGATATACATGAATTGAAGCCAATTGTGATCGATTGTCACTTTGTGATGATTGCATATTCTCGAAATCTATTGACATCAATTGGAGTCGAATCACATCATTTCTCATATATTTGGTAATATTAGAGTTTATTTGTATCAGATACATTCGATATACATGAATTGAAACCAATTGTGATCGATTGTCACCTTGTGTTGATTGCATATTTCCGAAATCTATTGACATTGATTGGAGTCGAATCACATCATTTCTCATATATTTGGATGTATTCGAGTTCATTTGTGACAGATTCATTCGATATACATGAAATGAAGCCATTTGCGATCGATTGTCACTTTGTGTTGATTGCATATTTTCGAAATCTATTGACATCAATCGAAGTCGAATCACATCATTTCTCATATATTTGGAAATATTGGAGTTTATTTGTATCAGATATATTCGATATACATGAATTGAAACCAATTGTGATCGAATGTCACCTTGCGTTGATTGCATATTTTCGAAATCTATTGACATCAATCGAAGTGAATCACATCATTTCTCATATATTTGGAATTATTAGAGTTTATTTGTGTCAAATACATTCGATATACATGACTTGAAGCCAATTGTGATCGATTGTCATTTTGTGATGATTGCATATTCTCGAAATCTATTGACATCAATTGGAGTCTAATCATATCATTTCTCATATATTTGGAAATATTAGAATTTATTTGTATCAGATACATTCGATATACATAAATGAAAGCCAATTGTGATCAATTGTCACTTTGTGTTGATTGAATATTCTCGAAATCTATTGACATCAATTGGAGTCGAATCACATCATTTCTCATATATTTGGTAATATTAGAGTTTATTTGTATCAGATACATTCGATATACATGAATTGAAGCCATTTGCGATCGATTGTCACTTTGTGTTGATTGCATATTTTCGAAATCTATTGACATCAATCGAAGTCGAATCACATCATTTCTCATATATTTGGAAATATTGGAGTTTATTTGTATCAGATATATTCGATATACATGAATTGAAACCAATTGTGATCGATTGTCACCTTGTGTTGATTGCATATTTCCGAAATCTATTGACATTGATTGGAGTCGAATCACATCATTTCTCATATATTTGGATGTATTCGAGTTCATTTGTGACAGATTCATTCGATATACATGAAATGAAGCCATTTGCGATCGATTGTCACTTTGTGTTGATTGCATATTCTCGAAATCTATTGACATCAATTGGAGTCTAATCATATCATTTCTCATATATTTGGAAATATTAGAATTTATTTGTATCAGATACATTCGATATACATAAATTGAAGCCAATTGTGATCAATTGTCACTTTGTGTTGATTGAATATTCTCGAAATCTATTGACATCAATTGGAGTCGAATCACATCATTTCTCATATATTTGGTAATATTAGAGTTTATTTGTATCAGATACATTCGATATACATGAATTGAAGCCAATTGTGATCGATTGTCACTTTGTGATGATTACATATTCTCGAAATCTATTGACATCAATTGGAGTGTAATCATATAATTTCTCATATATTTGGAATTATTAGAGTTTATTTGTGTCAAATACATTCGATATACATGAATTGAAGCCAATTGTGATCGATTGTCACTTTGTGATGATTGCATATTCTCGAAATCTATTGACATCAATTGGAGTCTAATCATATCATTTCTCATATATTTGGAAATATTAGAATTTATCTGTATCAGATACATTCGATATACATAAATTGAAGCCAATTGTGATCAATTGTCACTTTGTGTTGATTGCATATTCTCGAAATCTATTGACATCAATTGGAGTCGAATCACATCATTTCTCATATATTTGGAAATATTAGAATTTATTTGTATCAGATACATTCGATATACACGAATTGAAGCCAATTGTGATCGATTGTCACTTTGTGATGATTACATATTCTCGAAATCTATTGACATCAATTGGAGTCTAATCATATCATTTCTCATATATTTGGAAATATTAGAATTTATTTATATCGGATACATTCGATATACATAAATTGAAGTCAATTGTGATCGATTGTCACTTTGTGTTGATTGCATATTCTCGAAATCTAATGACATCAATTGGAGTCGAATCACATCATTTCCTATATATTTGCAATTATTAGAGTTTATTTATGTCAGATACATTCGATATAAATGAATTCAAGCCAATTGAGATCGATTGTCACTTTGTGTTAATTGTATATTCTCGAAATCTATTGACATCAATTGGAGTCTAATCATATCATTTCTCATATATTTGGAAATATTAGAATTTATTTATATCGGATACATTCGATATACATAAATTGAAGCCAATTGTGATCGATTGTCACTTTGTGTTGATTGCATATTTTAGAAATCTATTGACATCAATCGAAGTCGAATCACATCATTTCTCATATATTTGGAATTATTAGAGTTTATTTGTGTCAAATATATTCGATATACATGAATTGAAGCCAATTGTGATCGATTGTCACTTTGTGATGATTGCATATTCTCGAAATCTATTGACGTCAATTGGAGTCTAATCATATCATTTCTCATATATTTGGAAATATTAGAATTTATTTGTATCAGATACATTCGATATACATAAATTGAAGTCAATTGTGATCGATTGTCACTTTGTGATGATTGCATATTCTCGAAATCTATTGACGTCAATTGGAGTCTAATCATATCATTTCTCATATATTTGGAAATATTAGAATTTATTTGTATCAGATACATTCGATATACATAAATTGAAGTCAATTGTGATCGATTGTCACTTTGTGTTGATTGCATATTCTCGAAATCTAATGACATCAATTGGAGTCCAATCACATCATTTCTCATATATTTGGTAATAATAGAGTTTATTTGTATCAGATACATTCGATATAGATGAATTGAAGCCAATTTTGATCGATTGTCACTTTGTGATGATTGCATATTCTCGAAATCTATTGACATCAATTGGAGTCTAATCATATCATTTCTCATAAATTTGGTAATATTGGAGTTTATTTGTATCAGATACATTCGATATACACGAATTGAAGCCAATTGTGATCGATTGTCACTTTGTGATGATTACATATTCTCGAAATCTATTGACATCAATTGGAGTCTAATCATATCATTTCTCATATATTTGGAAATATTAGAATTTATTTGTATCAGATACATTCGATATACATAAATTGAAGCCAATTGTGATCGATTGTCACTTTGTGTTGATTGCATATTTTCGAAATCTATTGACATCAATCGAAGTCGAATCACATCATTTCCTATATATTTGCAATTATTAGAGTTTATTTATGTCAGATACATTCGATATAAATGAATTCAAGCCAATTGAGATCGATTGTCACTTTGTGATGATTGCATATTCTCGAAATCTATTGACGTCAATTGGAGTCTAATCATATCATTTCTCATATATTTGGAAATATTAGAATTTATTTGTATCAGATACTTTCGATATACATGAATTGAAGCCAATTGTGATCGATTGTCACTTTGTGATGATTGCATATTCTCGAAATCTATTGACGTCAATTGGAGTCTAATCATATCATTTCTCATATATTTGGAAATATTAGAATTTATTTGTATCAGATACATTCGATATACATAAATTGAAGTCAATTGTGATCGATTGTCACTTTGTGTTGATTGCATATTCTCGAAATCTAATGACATCAATTGGAGTCGAATCACATCATTTCTCATATATTTGGAAATATTAGAATTTATTTGTATCAGATACATTCGATATAGATGAATTGAAGCCAATTTTGATCGATTGTCACTTTGTGATGATTGCATATTCTCGAAATCTATTGACATCAATTGGAGTCTAATCACATCATTTCTCATATATTTGGTAATATTAGAGTTTATTTGTATCAGATACATTCGATATACACGAATTGAAGCCAATTGTGATCGATTGTCACTTTGTGATGATTACATATTCTCGAAATCTATTGACATCAATTGGAGACTAATCATATCATTTCTCATATATTTGGAAATATTAGAATTTATTTGTATCAGATACATTCGATATACATAAATTGAAGCCAATTGTGATCGATTGTCACCTTGTGTTGATTGCATATTTCCGAAATCTATTGACATTGATTGGAGTCGAATCACATCATTTCTCATATATTTGGATGTATTCGAGTTCATTTGTGACAGATTCATTCGATATACATGAAATGAAGCCATTTGCGATCGATTGTCACTTTGTGTTGATTGCATATTTTCGAAATCTATTGACATCAATCGAAGTCGAATCACATCATTTCTCATATATTTGGAAATATTGGAGTTTATTTGTATCAGATATATTCGATATACATGAATTGAAACCAATTGTGATCGAATGTCACCTTGTGTTGATTGCATATTTTCGAAATCTATTGACATCAATCGAAGTGAATCACATCATTTCTCATATATTTGGAATTATTAGAGTTTATTTGTGTCAAATACATTCGATATACATGACTTGAAGCCAATTGTGATCGATTGTCATTTTGTGATGATTGCATATTCTCGAAATCTATTGACATCAATTGGAGTCTAATCATATCATTTCTCATATATTTGGAAATATTAGAATTTATTTGTATCAGATACATTCGATAGACATAAATGAAAGCCAATTGTGATCAATTGTCACTTTGTGTTGATTGAATATTCTCGAAATCTATTGACATCAATTGGAGTCGAATCACATCATTTCTCATATATTTGGTAATATTAGAGTTTATTTGTATCAGATACATTCGATATACATGAATTGAAGCCATTTGCGATCGATTGTCACTTTGTGTTGATTGCATATTTTCGAAATCTATTGACATCAATCGAAGTCGAATCACATCATTTCTCATATATTTGGAAATATTGGAGTTTATTTGTATCAGATATATTCGATATACATGAATTGAAACCAATTGTGATCGATTGTCACCTTGTGTTGATTGCATATTTCCGAAATCTATTGACATTGATTGGAGTCGAATCACATCATTTCTCATATATTTGGATGTATTCGAGTTCATTTGTGACAGATTCATTCGATATACATGAAATGAAGCCATTTGCGATCGATTGTCACTTTGTGTTGATTGCATATTCTCGAAATCTATTGACATCAATTGGAGTCTAATCATATCATTTCTCATATATTTGGAAATATTAGAATTTATTTGTATCAGATACATTCGATATACATAAATTGAAGCCAATTGTGATCAATTGTCACTTTGTGTTGATTGAATATTCTCGAAATCTATTGACATCAATTGGAGTCGAATCACATCATTTCTCATATATTTGGTAATATTAGAGTTTATTTGTATCAGATACATTCGATATACATGAATTGAAGCCAATTGTGATCGATTGTCACTTTGTGATGATTACATATTCTCGAAATCTATTGACATCAATTGGAGTGTAATCATATAATTTCTCATATATTTGGAATTATTAGAGTTTATTTGTGTCAAATACATTCGATATACATGAATTGAAGCCAATTGTGATCGATTGTCACTTTGTGATGATTGCATATTCTCGAAATCTATTGACATCAATTGGAGTCTAATCATATCATTTCTCATATATTTGGAAATATTAGAATTTATCTGTATCAGATACATTCGATATACATAAATTGAGGCCAATTGTGATCAATTGTCACTTTGTGTTGATTGCATATTCTCGAAATCTATTGACATCAATTGGAGTCGAATCACATCATTTCTCATATATTTGGAAATATTAGAATTTATTTGTATCAGATACATTCGATATACACGAATTGAAGCCAATTGTGATCGATTGTCACTTTGTGATGATTACATATTCTCGAAATCTATTGACATCAATTGGAGTCGAATCACATCATTTCTCATATATTTGGTAATATTGGAGTTTATTTGTATCAGATACATTCGATATACACGAATTGAAGCCAATTGTGATCGATTGTCACTTTGTGTTGATTGCATATTTTCGAAATCTATTGACATCAATCGAAGTCGAATCACATCATTTCCTATATATTTGCAATTATTAGAGTTTATTTATGTCAGATACATTCGATATAAATGAATTCAAGCCAATTGAGATCGATTGTCACTTTGTGTTAATTGTATATTCTCGAAATCTATTGACATCAATTGGAGTCTAATCATATCATTTCTCATATATTTGGAAATATTAGAATTTATTTATATCGGATACATTCGATATACATAAATTGAAGCCAATTGTGATCGATTGTCACTTTGTGTTGATTGCATATTTTAGAAATCTATTGACATCAATCGAAGTCGAATCACATCATTTCTCATATATTTGGAATTATTAGAGTTTATTTGTGTCAAATATATTCGATATACATGAATTGAAGCCAATTGTGATCGATTGTCACTTTGTGATGATTGCATATTCTCGAAATCTATTGACGTCAATTGGAGTCTAATCATATCATTTCTCATATATTTGGAAATATTAGAATTTATTTGTATCAGATACATTCGATATACATAAATTGAAGTCAATTGTGATCGATTGTCACTTTGTGATGATTGCATATTCTCGAAATCTATTGACGTCAATTGGAGTCTAATCATATCATTTCTCATATATTTGGAAATATTAGAATTTATTTGTATCAGATACATTCGATATACATAAATTGAAGTCAATTGTGATCGATTGTCACTTTGTGTTGATTGCATATTCTCGAAATCTAATGACATCAATTGGAGTCCAATCACATCATTTCTCATATATTTGGTAATAATAGAGTTTATTTGTATCAGATACATTCGATATAGATGAATTGAAGCCAATTTCGATCGATTGTCACTTTGTGATGATTGCATATTCTCGAAATCTATTGACATCAATTGGAGTCTAATCATATCATTTCTCAGCAATTTGGTAATATTGGAGTTTATTTGTATCAGATACATTCGATATACACGAATTGAAGCCAATTGTGATCGATTGTCACTTTGTGATGATTACATATTCTCGAAATCTATTGACATCAATTGGAGTCTAATCATATCATTTCTCATATATTTGGAAATATTAGAATTTATTTGTATCAGATACATTCGATATACATAAATTGAAGCCAATTGTGATCGATTGTCACTTTGTGTTGATTGCATATTTTCGAAATCTATTGACATCAATCGAAGTCGAATCACATCATTTCCTATATATTTGCAATTATTAGAGTTTATTTATGTCAGATACATTCGATATAAATGAATTCAAGCCAAT
The DNA here is from genome assembly GCF_026250575.1 of Diorhabda carinulata. NCBI lineage: Eukaryota > Metazoa > Arthropoda > Insecta > Coleoptera > Chrysomelidae > Diorhabda > Diorhabda carinulata. The sequence continues at coordinate 4,492,930 of NC_079473.1, read as the reverse complement.
TGAGATCGATTGTCACTTTGTGATGATTGCATATTCTCGAAATCTATTGACGTCAATTGGAGTCTAATCATATCATTTCTCATATATTTGGAAATATTAGAATTTATTTGTATCAGATACATTCGATATACATGAATTGAAGCCAATTGTGATCGATTGTCACTTTGTGATGATTGCATATTCTCGAAATCTATTGACGTCAATTGGAGTCTAATCATATCATTTCTCATATATTTGGAAATATTAGAATTTATTTGTATCAGATACATTCGATATACATAAATTGAAGTCAATTGTGATCGATTGTCACTTTGTGTTGATTGCATATTCTCGAAATCTAATGACATCAATTGGAGTCGAATCACATCATTTCTCATATATTTGGTAATAATAGAGTTTATTTGTATCAGATACATTCGATATAGATGAATTGAAGCCAATTTTGATCGATTGTCACTTTGTGATGATTGCATATTCTCGAAATCTATTGACATCAATTGGAGTCTAATCATATTATTTCTCATATATTTGGTAATATTGGAGTTTATTTGTATCAGATACATTCGATATACACGAATTGAAGCCAATTGTGATCGATTGTCACTTTGTGATGATTACATATTCTCGAAATCTATTGACATCAATTGGAGACTAATCATATCATTTCTCATATATTTGGAAATATTAGAATTTATTTGTATCAGATACATTCGATATACATAAATTGAAGCCAATTGTGATCGATTGTCACTTTGTGTTGATTGCATATTTTCGAAATCTATTGACATCAATCGAAGTCGAATCACATCATTTCCTATATATTTGCAATTATTAGAGTTTATTTATGTCAGATACATTCGATATAAATGAATTCAAGCCAATTGAGATCGATTGTCACTTTGTGTTAATTGTATATTCTCGAAATCTATTGACATCAATTGGAGTCTAATCATATCATTTCTCATATATTTGGAAATATTAGAATTTATTTATATCGGATACATTCGATATACATAAACTGAAGCCAATTGTGATCGATTGTCACTTTGTGTTGATTGCATATTTTAGAAATCTATTGACATCAATCGAAGTCGAATCACATCATTTCTCATATATTTGGAATTATTAGAGTTTATTTGTGTCAAATATATTCGATATACATGAATTGAAGCCAATTGTGATCGATTGTCACTTTGTGATGATTGCATATTCTCGAAATCTATTGACGTCAATTGGAGTCTAATCATATCATTTCTCATATATTTGGAAATATTAGAATTTATTTGTATCAGATACATTCGATATACATAAATTGAAGTCAATTGTGATCGATTGTCACTTTGTGTTGATTGCATATTCTCGAAATCTAATGACATCAATTGGAGTCGAATCACATCATTTCTCATATATTTGGTAATAATAGAGTTTATTTGTATCAGATACATTCGATATAGATGAATTGAAGCCAATTTTGATCGATTGTCACTTTGTGATGATTGCATATTCTCGAAATCTATTGACATCAATTGGAGTCTAATCATATCATTTCTCATATATTTGGAAATATTAGAATTTATTTATATCAGATACATTCGATATACATAAATTGAAGCCAATTGTGATCGATTGTCACTTTGTGTTGATTGCATATTTCCGAAATCTATTGACATTGATTGGAGTCGAATCACATCATTTCTCATATATTTGGATGTATTCGAGTTCATTTGTGTCAGATTCATTCGATATACATGAATTGAAGCCATTTGCGATCGATTGTCACTTTGTGTTGATTGCATATTCTCGAAATCTATTGACATCAATTGAAATCGAATCACATCATTCCTCCTATATAAGAAATTATTAGAGTTTATTTGTGTCAGATACATTCGATATACATGAATTGAAGCCAATTGTCATCGATTGTCACTTTGTGTTGATTGCATATTCTCGAAATCTATTGACATCAATTGGAGTCGAATCACATCATTTCTCATATATTTGGTAATATTAGAGTTTATTTATATCAGATACATTCGATATACATGAATTGAAGCCAATTGTTATCGATTGTCACTTTGTGTTGATCGCATGTTCCCGAAATCTATTGACATCAATTGAAATCGAATCAAATCATTTCTCATATATTTGGAATTATTAGAGTTTATTTGTGTCAGATACATTCGATATAGATGAATTCAAGCCAATTGAGATCGATTGTCACTTTGTGTTCATTGCATATTCTCGAATTCTACTGACATCAGTTGGAGTCGAATCACATCATTTCTCATATATTTGGATGTATTCAAGTTCATTTGTGACAGATTCATTCGATATACATGAATTGAAGCCAATTGTGATCGACTGTCACTTTGTGTTGATTGCATATTCTCGAAATCTACTGACATCAATTGTAGTCGAATCACATCATTTCTCATAAATTTGGAAATATTGGAGTTTATTTGTATCAGATACATTCGATATACATGAATTGGGGCCAAATGAGATCGATTGCCTTTATGTGTTAATTGTATATTCTCCAAATCTTTTGACATCGATTGAAGTCGAATCACATCATATCTCATATATTCGGAAATATCAGAATTTATTTGTATCAGATACATTCGATATACATGAATTGGGGCCAAATGAGATCGATTGCTACTTTGTGTTAATTGTATAATCTCGAAATCTATTGACGTCTATTGATGTCAAATCACATCATTTCTCATATATCTGGAATTATTAGAGTTTATTTGTATCAGATACATTCGATATACATGAATTGAAGCCAATTGTGATAGATTGTCACTTTGTGTTGATTGCATATTCTCGAAATCTATTGACATTGATTGGACTCGATTCACATCATTCCTCATATATTTGGGATTATTAGAGTTTATTTCTATCAGATTCATTCGATATACATGAAATGGGGCCAAATGAGATCGATGGCCACTTTGTGTTAATTGTATATTCTCGAAATCTATCGACGTCTATTGATGGCAAATCACATCCTTCCTCATATATTTGGAATTATTAGAGTTTATTCGTATCAGATACATTCGATATACATGAATTGAAGCCAATTGTAATCGATTGTCCCTTTGTGTTAATGGTATATTTTCGAAATCTTTTGACATCTATTGAAGTCGAATCACATCATATCTCATATATTTGGAAGTATCAGAGTTTATTTGTATCAGATACATTCGATATACATGAATTGGGGCCAATTGTGATCGATTGTCACTTTGTGTTAATTTTATATTCTCGAAATTTATTGACGTCTATTGAAGTCGAATCACATCATTTCTCATATATTTGGTAATATTAGAATTTATTTGTATCAGATACATTCGATATACATGAATTGAAGCCAATTGTGATCGATTGTCACTTTGTGTTGATTGCATATTCTCGAAATCTATTGACATTAATTGGAGTCGAATCACATCATTTCTCATATATATGGAAATATTGGAGTTTATTTGTATCAGATATATTCGATATACATGAATTGAAACCAATTGTGATCGATTGTCACCTTGTGTTGATTGCATATTTCCGAAATCTATTGACATTGATTGGAGTCGAATCACATCATTTCTCATATATTTGGATGTATTCGAGTTCATTTGTGACAGATTCATTCGATATACATGAATTGAAGCCATTTGCGATCGATTGTCACTTTGTGTTGATTGCATATTTTCGAAATCTATTGACATCAATCGAAGTCGAATCACATCATTCGTCATATATTTGGAATTATTAGAGTTTATTTGTGTCAAATACATTCGATATACATGAATTGAAGCCAATTGTGATCGATTGTCACTTTGTGTTGATTGCATATTCTCGAAATCTATTGACATTAATTGGAGTCTAATCATATCATTTCTCATATATTTGGAAATATTAGAATTTATTTGTATCAGATACATTCGATATACATAAATTGAAGCCAACTGTGATCGATTGTCACTTTGTGTTGATTGCATGTTCCCGAAATCTATTGACATCAGTTGGAGTCGAATCACATCATTTCTCATATATATGGAAATATTGGAGTTTATTTGTATCAGATATATTCGATATATATGAATTGAAACCAATTGTGATCGATTGTCACCTTGTGTTGATTGCATATTTCCGAAATCTATTGACATTGATTGGAGTCGAATCACATCATTTCTCATATATTTGGATGTATTCGAGTTCATTTGTGACAGATTCATTCGATATACATGAAATGAAGCCATTTGCGATCGATTGTCACTTTGTGTTGATTGCATATTCTCGAAATCTATTGACATCAATTGGAGTCTAATCATATCATTTCTCATATATTTGGAAATATTAGAATTTATTTGTATCAGATACATTCGATATACATAAATTGAAGCCAATTGTGATCAATTGTCACTTTGTGTTGATTGAATATTCTCGAAATCTATTGACATCAATTGGAGTCGAATCACATCATTTCTCATATATTTGGTAACATTAGAGTTTATTTGTATCAGATACATTCGATATACATGAATTGAAGCCAATTGTGATCGATTGTCACTTTGTGATGATTACATATTCTCGAAATCTATTGACATCAATTGGAGTCTAATCATATCATTTCTCATATATTTGGAAATATTAGAATTTATTTGTATCAGATACATCCGATATACATAAATTGAAGCCAATTGTGATCGATTGTCACTTTGTGATGATTGCATATTCTCGAAATCTATTGACATCAATTGGAGTGTAATCATATAATTTCTCATATATTTGGAATTATTAGAGTTTATTTGTGTCAAATACATTCGATATACATGAATTGAAGCCAATTGTGATCGATTGTCACTTTGTGATGATTGCATATTCTCGAAATCTATTGACATCAATTGGAGTCTAATCATATCATTTCTCATATATTTGGAAATATTAGAATTTATCTGTATCAGATACATTCGATATACATAAATTGAAGCCAATTGTGATCAATTGTCACTTTGTGTTGATTGCATATTCTCGAAATCTATTGACATCAATTGGAGTCGAATCACATCATTTCTCATATATTTGGTAATATTGGAGTTTATTTGTATCAGATACATTCGATATACACGAATTGAAGCCAATTGTGATCGATTGTCACTTTGTGATGATTACATATTCTCGAAATCTATTGACATCAATTGGAGTCTAATCATATCATTTCTCATATATTTGGAAATATTAGAATTTATTTGTATCAGATACATTCGATATACATAAATTGAAGCCAATTGTGATCGATTGTCACTTTGTGTTGATTGCATATTTTCGAAATCTATTGACATCAATCGAAGTCGAATCACATCATTTCCTATATATTTGCAATTATTAGAGTTTATTTATGTCAGATACATTCGATATAAATGAATTCAAGCCAATTGAGATCGATTGTCACTTTGTGTTAATTGTATATTCTCGAAATCTATTGACATCAATTGGAGTCTAATCATATCATTTCTCATATATTTGGAAATATTAGAATTTATTTATATCGGATACATTCGATATACATAAATTGAAGCCAATTGTGATCGATTGTCACTTTGTGTTGATTGCATATTTTAGAAATCTATTGACATCAATCGAAGTCGAATCACATCATTTCTCATATATTTGGAATTATTAGAGTTTATTTGTGTCAAATATATTCGATATACATGAATTGAAGCCAATTGTGATCGATTGTCACTTTGTGATGATTGCATATTCTCGAAATCTATTGACATCAATTGGAGTCTAATCATATCATTTCTCATATATTTGGAAATATTAGAATTTATTTATATCGGATACATTCGATATACATAAATTGAAGCCAATTGTGATCGATTGTCACTTTGTGTTGATTGCATATTTTAGAAATCTATTGACATCAATCGAAGTCGAATCACATCATTTCTCATATATTTGCAATTATTAGAGTTTATTTATGTCAGATACATTCGATATAAATGAATTCAAGCCAATTGAGATCGATTGTCACTTTGTGTTAATTGTATATTCTCGAAATCTATTGACATCAATTGGAGTCTAATCATATCATTTCTCATATATTTGGAAATATTAGAATTTATTTATATCGGATACATTCGATATACATAAATTGAAGCCAATTGTGATCGATTGTCACTTTGTGTTGATTGCATATTTTCGAAATCTATTGACATCAATCGAAGTCGAATCACATCATTTCTCATATATTTGGAAATATTGGAGTTTATTTGTATCAGATATATTCGATATACATGAATTGAAACCAATTGTGATCGATTGTCACCTTGTGTTGATTGCATATTTCCGAAATCTATTGACATTGATTGGAGTCGAATCACATCATTTCTCATATATTTGGATGTATTCGAGTTCATTTGTGACAGATTCATTCGATATACATGAAATGAAGCCATTTGCGATCGATTGTCACTTTGTGTTGATTGCATATTCTCGAAATCTATTGACATCAATTGGAGTCTAATCATATCATTTCTCATATATTTGGAAATATTAGAATTTATTTGTATCAGATACATTCGATATACATAAATTGAAGCCAATTGTGATCAATTGTCACTTTGTGTTGATTGAATATTCTCGAAATCTATTGACATCAATTGGAGTCGAATCACATCATTTCTCATATATTTGGTAATATTAGAGTTTATTTGTATCAGATACATTCGATATACATGAATTGAAGCCAATTGTGATCGATTGTCACTTTGTGATGATTACATATTCTCGAAATCTATTGACATCAATTGGAGTCTAATCATATCATTTCTCATATATTTGGAAATATTAGAATTTATTTGTATCAGATACATCCGATATACATAAATTGAAGCCAATTGTGATCGATTGTCACTTTGTGATGATTGCATATTCTCGAAATCTATTGACATCAATTGGAGTGTAATCATATAATTTCTCATATATTTGGAATTATTAGAGTTTATTTGTGTCAAATACATTCGATATACATGAATTGAAGCCAATTGTGATCGATTGTCACTTTGTGATGATTGCATATTCTCGAAATCTATTGACATCAATTGGAGTCTAATCATATCATTTCTCATATATTTGGAAATATTAGAATTTATCTGTATCAGATACATTCGATATACATAAATTGAAGCCAATTGTGATCAATTGTCACTTTGTGTTGATTGCATATTCTTGAAATCTATTGACATCAATTGGAGTCGAATCACATCATTTCTCATATATTTGGAAATATTAGAATTTATTTGTATCAGATACATTCGATATACACGAATTGAAGCCAATTGTGATCGATTGTCACTTTGTGTTGATTACATATTCTCGAAATCTATTGACATCAATTGGAGTCTAATCATATCATTTCTCATATATTTGGAAATATTAGAATTTATTTGTATCAGATACATTCGATATACATAAATTGAAGCCAATTGTTATCGATTGTCACTTTGTGTTGATTGCATATTTTCGAAATCTATTGACATCAATCGAAGTCGAATCACATCATTTCCTATATATTTGCAATTATTAGAGTTTATTTATGTCAGATACATTCGATATAAATGAATTCAAGCCAATTGAGATCGATTGTCACTTTGTGTTAATTGTATATTCTCGAAATCTATTGACATCAATTGGAGTCTAATCATATCATTTCTCATATATTTGGAAATATTAGAATTTATTTATATCGGATACATTCGATATACATAAATTGAAGCCAATTGTGATCGATTGTCACTTTGTGTTGATTGCATATTTTAGAAATCTATTGACATCAATCGAAGTCGAATCACATCATTTCTCATATATTTGGAATTATTAGAGTTTATTTGTGTCAAATATATTCGATATACATGAATTGAAGCCAATTGTGATCGATTGTCACTTTGTGATGATTGCATATTCTCGAAATCTATTGACGTCAATTGGAGTCTAATCATATCATTTCTCATATATTTGGAAATATTAGAATTTATTTGTATCAGATACATTCGATATACATAAATTGAAGTCAATTGTGATCGATTGTCACTTTGTGTTGATTGCATATTCTCGAAATCTAATGACATCAATTGGAGTCGAATCACATCATTTCTCATATATTTGGTAATAATAGAGTTTATTTGTATCAGATACATTCGATATAGATGAATTGAAGCCAATTTTGATCGATTGTCACTTTGTGATGATTGCATATTCTCGAAATCTATTGACATCAATTGGAGTCTAATCATATCATTTCTCATATATTTGGTAATATTGGAGTTTATTTGTATCAGATACATTCGATATACACGAATTGAAGCCAATTGTGATCGATTGTCACTTTGTGATGATTACATATTCTCGAAATCTATTGACATCAATTGGAGTCTAATCATATCATTTCTCATATATTTGGAAATATTAGAATTTATTTGTATCAGATACATTCGATATACATAAATTGAAGCCAATTGTGATCGATTGTCACTTTGTGTTGATTGCATATTTTCGAAATCTATTGACATCAATCGAAGTCGAATCACATCATTTCCTATATATTTGCAATTATTAGAGTTTATTTATGTCAGATACATTCGATATAAATGAATTCAAGCCAATTGAGATCGATTGTCACTTTGTGTTAATTGTATATTCTCGAAATCTATTGACATCAATTGGAGTCTAATCATATCATTTCTCATATATTTGGAAATATTAGAATTTATTTATATCGGATACATTCGATATACATAAATTGAAGCCAATTGTGATCGATTGTCACTTTGTGTTGATTGCATATTTTAGAAATCTATTGACATCAATCGAAGTCGAATCACATCATTTCTCATATATTTGGAATTATTAGAGTTTATTTGTGTCAAATATATTCGATATACATGAATTGAAGCCAATTGTGATCGATTGTCACTTTGTGATGATTGCATATTCTCGAAATCTATTGACGTCAATTGGAGTCTAATCATATCATTTCTCATATATTTGGAAATATTAGAATTTATTTGTATCAGATACATTCGATATACATAAATTGAAGTCAATTGTGATCGATTGTCACTTTGTGTTGATTGCATATTCTCGAAATCTAATGACATCAATTGGAGTCGAATCACATCATTTCTCATATATTTGGTAATAATAGAGTTTATTTGTATCAGATACATTCGATATAGATGAATTGAAGCCAATTTTGATCGATTGTCACTTTGTGATGATTGCATATTCTCGAAATCTATTGACATCAATCGAAGTCGAATCACATCATTTCCTATATATTTGCAATTATTAGAGTTTATTTATGTCAGATACATTCGATTTAAATGAATTCAAGCCAATTGAGATCGATTGTCACTTTGTGATGATTGCATATTCTCGAAATCTATTGACGTCAATTGGAGTCTAATCATATCATTTCTCATATATTTGGAAATATTAGAATTTATTTGTATCAGATACATTCGATATACATGAATTGAAGCCAATTGTGATCGATTGTCACTTTGTGATGATTGCATATTCTCGAAATCTATTGACGTCAATTGGAGTCTAATCATATCATTTCTCATATATTTGGAAATATTAGAATTTATTTGTATCAGATACATTCGATATACATAAATTGAAGTCAATTGTGATCGATTGTCACTTTGTGTTGATTGCATATTCTCGAAATCTAATGACATCAATTGGAGTCGAATCACATCATTTCTCATATATTTGGTAATAATAGAGTCTATTTGTATCAGATACATTCGATATAGATGAATTGAAGCCAATTTTGATCGATTGTCACTTTGTGATGATTGCATATTCTCGAAATCTATTGACATCAATTGGAGTCTAATCATATTATTTCTCATATATTTGGTAATATTGGAGTTTATTTGTATCAGATACATTCGATATACACGAATTGAAGCCAATTGTGATCGATTGTCACTTTGTGATGATTACATATTCTCGAAATCTATTGACATCAATTGGAGACTAATCATATCATTTCTCATATATTTGGAAATATTAGAATTTATTTGTATCAGATACATTCGATATACATAAATTGAAGCCAATTGTGATCGATTGTCACTTTGTGTTGATTGCATATTTTCGAAATCTATTGACATCAATCGAAGTCGAATCACATCATTTCCTATATATTTGCAATTATTAGAGTTTATTTATGTCAGATACATTCGATATAAATGAATTCAAGCCAATTGAGATCGATTGTCACTTTGTGTTAATTGTATATTCTCGAAATCTATTGACATCAATTGGAGTCTAATCATATCATTTCTCATATATTTGGAAATATTAGAATTTATTTATATCGGATACATTCGATATACATAAATTGAAGCCAATTGTGATCGATTGTCACTTTGTGTTGATTGCATATTTTAGAAATCTATTGACATCAATCGAAGTCGAATCACATCATTTCTCATATATTTGGAATTATTAGAGTTTATTTGTGTCAAATATATTCGATATACATGAATTGAAGCCAATTGTGATCGATTGTCACTTTGTGATGATTGCATATTCTCGAAATCTAATGACATCAATTGGAGTCGAATAACATCATTTCTCATATATTTGGTAATAATAGAGTTTATTTGTATCAGATACATTCGATATAGATGAATTGAAGCCAATTTTGATCGATTGTCACTTTGTGATGATTGCATATTCTCGAAATCTATTGACATCAATTGGAGTCTAATCATATCATTTCTCATATATTTGGAAATATTAGAATTTATTTATATCAGATACATTCGATATACATAAATTGAAGCCAATTGTGATCGATTGTCACTTTGTGTTGATTGCATATTTCCGAAATCTATTGACATTGATTGGAGTCGAATCACATCATTTCTCATATATTTGGATGTATTCGAGTTCATTTGTGTCAGATTCATTCGATATACATGAATTGAAGCCATTTGCGATCGATTGTCACTTTGTGTTGATTGCATATTCTCGAAATCTATTGACATCAATTGAAATCGAATCACGTCATTCCTCCTATATAAGAAATTATTAGAGTTTATTTGTGTCAGATACATTCGATATACATGAATTGAAGCCAATTGTCATCGATTGTCACTTTGTGTTGATTGCATATTCTCGAAATCTATTGACATCAATTGGAGTCGAATCACATCATTTCTCATATATTTGGTAATATTAGAGTTTATTTATATCAGATACATTCGATATACATGAATTGAAGCCAATTGTTATCGATTGTCACTTTGTGTTGATCGCATGTTCCCGAAATCTATTGACATCAATTGAAATCGAATCAAATCATTTCTCATATATTTGGAATTATTAGAGTTTATTTGTGTCAGATACATTCGATATAGATGAATTCAAGCCAATTGAGATCGATTGTCACTTTGTGTTCATTGCATATTCTCGAATTCTACTGACATCAGTTGGAGTCGAATCACATCATTTCTCATATATTTGGATGTATTCAAGTTCATTTGTGACAGATTCATTCGATATACATGAATTGAAGCCAATTGTGATCGACTGTCACTTTGTGTTGATTGCATATTCTCGAAATCTACTGACATCAATTGTAGTCGAATCACATCATTTCTCATAAATTTGGAAATATTGGAGTTTATTTGTATCAGATACATTCGACATACATGAATTGGGGCCAAATGAGATCGATTGCCTTTATGTGTTAATTGTATATTCTCGAAATCTATTGTCGTCTATTGATGTCAAATCACATCCTTCCTCATATATTTGGAATTATTAGAGTTTATTCGTATCAGATACATTCGATAAACATGAATTGAAGCCAATTGTTATCGATTGTCACTTTGTTTTAATTGTATATTCTCCAAATCTTTTGACATCGATTGAAGTCGAATCACAACATATCTCATATATTCGGAAATATCAGAATTTATTTGTATCAGATACATTCGATATACATGAATTGGGGCCAAATGAGATCGATTGCTACTTTGTGTTAATTGTATAATCTCGAAATCTATTGACGTCTATTGATGTCAAATCACATCCTTCCTCATATATTTGGAATTATTAGAGTTTATTCGTATCGGATACATTCGATATACATGAATTGAAGCCAATTGTGATAGTTGGTCACTTTCTGTTGATTGTATATTCTCGAAATCTATTGACATCAATTGAAGTCGAATCACATCATTTCTCATATATCTGGAATTATTAGAGTTTATTTGTATCAGATACATTCGATATACATGAATTGAAGCCAATTGTGATAGATTGTCACTTTGTGTTGATTGCATATTCTCGAAATCTATTGACATTGATTGGACTCGATTCACATCATTCCTCATATATTTGGGATTATTAGAGTTTATTTCTATCAGATTCATTCGATATACATGAAATGGGGCCAAATGAGATCGATGGCCACTTTGTGTTAATTGTATATTCTCGAAATCTATCGACGTCTATTGATGTCAAATCACATCCTTCCTCATATATTTGGAATTATTAGAGTTTATTCGTATCAGATACATTCGATATACATGAATTGAAGCCAATTGTAATCGATTGTCCCTTTGTGTTAATGGTATATTTTCGAAATCTTTTGACATCTATTGAAGTCGAATCACATCATATCTCATATATTTGGAAGTATCAGAGTTTATTTGTATCAGATACATTCGATATACATGAATTGGGGCCAATTGTGATCGATTGTCACTTTGTGTTAATTTTATATTCTCGAAATTTATTGACGTCTATTGAAGTCGAATCACATCATTTCTCATATATTTGGTAATATTAGAATTTATTTGTATCAGATACATTCGATATACATGAATTGAAGCCAATTGTGATCGATTGTCACTTTGTGTTGATTGCATATTCTCGAAATCTATTGACATTAATTGGAGTCGAATCACATCATTTCTCATATATATGGAAATATTGGAGTTTATTTGTATCAGATATATTCGATATACATGAATTGAAACCAATTGTGATCGATTGTCACCTTGTGTTGATTGCATATTTCCGAAATCTATTGACTTTGATTGGAGTCGAATCACATCATTTCTCATATATTTGGATGTATTCGAGTTCATTTGTGACAGATTCATTCGATATACATGAATTGAAGCCATTTGCGATCGATTGTCACTTTGTGTTGATTGCATATTTTCGAAATCTATTGACATCAATCGAAGTCGAATCACATCATTCGTCATATATTTGGAATTATTAGAGTTTATTTGTGTCAAATACATTCGATATACATGAATTGAAGCCAATTGTGATCGATTGTCACTTTGTGTTGATTGCATAATCTCGAAATCTATTGACATTAATTGGAGTCTAATCATATCATTTCTCATATATTTGGAAATATTAGAATTTATTTGTATCAGATACATTCGATATACATAAATTGAAGCCAACTGTGATCGATTGTCACTTTGTGTTGATTGCATGTTCCCGAAATCTATTGACATCAGTTGGAGTCGAATCACATCATTTCTCATATATATGGAAATATTGGAGTTTATTTGTATCAGATATATTCGATATATATGAATTGAAACCAATTGTGATCGATTGTCACCTTGTGTTGATTGCATATTTCCGAAATCTATTGACATTGATTGGAGTCGAATCACATCATTTCTCATATATTTGGATGTATTCGAGTTCATTTGTGACAGATTCATTCGATATACATGAAATGAAGCCATTTGCGATCGATTGTCACTTTGTGTTGATTGCATATTCTCGAAATCTATTGACATCAATTGGAGTCTAATCATATCATTTCTCATATATTTGGGAATATTAGAATTTATTTGTATCAGATACATTCGATATACATAAATTGAAGCCAATTGTGATCAATTGTCACTTTGTGTTGATTGAATATTCTCGAAATCTATTGACATCAATTGGAGTCGAATCACATCATTTCTCATATATTTGGTAACATTAGAGTTTATTTGTATCAGATACATTCGATATACATGAATTGAAGCCAATTGTGATCGATTGTCACTTTGTGATGATTACATATTCTCGAAATCTATTGACATCAATTGGAGTCTAATCATATCATTTCTCATATATTTGGAAATATTAGAATTTATTTGTATCAGATACATCCGATATACATAAATTGAAGCCAATTGTGATCGATTGTCACTTTGTGATGATTGCATATTCTCGAAATCTATTGACATCAATTGGAGTGTAATCATATAATTTCTCATATATTTGGAATTATTAGAGTTTATTTGTGTCAAATACATTCGATATACATGAATTGAAGCCAATTGTGATCGATTGTCACTTTGTGATGATTGCATATTCTCGAAATCTATTGACATCAATTGGAGTCTAATCATATCATTTCTCATATATTTGGAAATATTAGAATTTATCTGTATCAGATACATTCGATATACATAAATTGAAGCCAATTGTGATCAATTGTCACTTTGTGTTGATTGCATATTCTCGAAATCTATTGACATCAATTGGAGTCGAATCACATCATTTCTCATATATTTGGTAATATTGGAGTTTATTTGTATCAGATACATTCGATATACACGAATTGAAGCCAATTGTGATCGATTGTCACTTTGTGATGATTACATATTCTCGAAATCTATTGACATCAATTGGAGTCTAATCATATCATTTCTCATATATTTGGAAATATTAGAATTTATTTGTATCAGATACATTCGATATACATAAATTGAAGCCAATTGTGATCGATTGTCACTTTGTGTTGATTGCATATTTTCGAAATCTATTGACATCAATCGAAGTCGAATCACATCATTTCCTATATATTTGCAATTATTAGAGTTTATTTATGTCAGATACATTCGATATAAATGAATTCAAGCCAATTGAGATCGATTGTCACTTTGTGTTAATTGTATATTCTCGAAATCTATTGACATCAATTGGAGTCTAATCATATCATTTCTCATATATTTGGAAATATTAGAATTTATTTATATCGGATACATTCGATATACATAAATTGAAGCCAATTGTGATCGATTGTCATTTTGTGTTGATTGCATATTTTAGAAATCTATTGACATCAATCGAAGTCGAATCACATCATTTCTCATATATTTGGAATTATTAGAGTTTATTTGTGTCAAATATATTCGATATACATGAATTGAAGCCAATTGTGATCGATTGTCACTTTGTGATGATTGCATATTCTCGAAATCTATTGACATCAATTGGAGTCTAATCATATCATTTCTCATATATTTGGAAATATTAGAATTTATTTATATCGGATACATTCGATATACATAAATTGAAGCCAATTGTGATCGATTGTCACTTTGTGTTGATTGCATATTTTAGAAATCTATTGACATCAATCGAAGTCGAATCACATCATTTCTCATATATTTGCAATTATTAGAGTTTATTTATGTCAGATACATTCGATATAAATGAATTCAAGCCAATTGAGATCGATTGTCACTTTGTGTTAATTGTATATTCTCGAAATCTATTGACATCAATTGGAGTCTAATCATATCATTTCTCATATATTTGGAAATATTAGAATTTATTTATATCGGATACATTCGATATACATAAATTGAAGCCAATTGAGATCGATTGTCACTTTGTGTTGATTGCATATTTTCGAAATCTATTGACATCAATCGAAGTCGAATCACATCATTTCTCATATATTTGGAAATATTGGAGTTTATTTGTATCAGATATATTCGATATACATGAATTGAAACCAATTGTGATCGATTGTCACCTTGTGTTGATTGCATATTTCCGAAATCTATTGACATCGATTGGAGTCGAATCACATCATTTCTCATATATTTGGATGTATTCGAGTTCATTTGTGACAGATTCATTCGATATACATGAAATGAAGCCATTTGCGATCGATTGTCACTTTGTGTTGATTGCATATTCTCGAAATCTATTGACATCAATTGGAGTCTAATCATATCATTTCTCATATATTTGGAAATATTAGAATTTATTTGTATCAGATACATTCGATATACATGAATTGAAGCCAATTGTGATCAATTGTCACTTTGTGTTGATTGAATATTCTCGAAATCTATTGACATCAATTGGAGTCGAATCACATCATTTCTCATATATTTGGTAATATTAGAGTTTATTTGTATCAGATACATTCGATATACATGAATTGAAGCCAATTGTGATCGATTGTCACTTTGTGATGATTACATATTCTCGAAATCTATTGACATCAATTGGAGTCTAATCATATCATTTCTCATATATTTGGAAATATTAGAATTTATTTGTATCAGATACATCCGATATACATAAATTGAAGCCAATTGTGATCGATTGTCACTTTGTGATGATTGCATATTCTCGAAATCTATTGACATCAATTGGAGTGTAATCATATAATTTCTCATATATTTGGAATTATTAGAGTTTATTTGTGTCAAATACATTCGATATACATGAATTGAAGCCAATTGTGATCGATTGTCACTTTGTGATGATTGCATATTCTCGAAATCTATTGACATCAATTGGAGTCTAATCATATCATTTCTCATATATTTGGAAATATTAGAATTTATCTGTATCAGATACATTCGATATACATAAATTGAAGCCAATTGTGATCAATTGTCACTTTGTGTTGATTGCATATTCTCGAAATCTATTGACATCAATTGGAGTCGAATCACATCATTTCTCATATATTTGTTAATATTGGAGTTTATTTGTATCAGATACATTCGATATACACGAATTGAAGCCAATTGTGATCGATTGTCACTTTGTGATGATTACATATTCTCGAAATCTATTGACATCAATTGGAGTCTAATCATATCATTTCTCATATATTTGGAAATATTAGAATTTATTTGTATCAGATACATTCGATATACATAAATTGAAGCCAATTGTGATCGATTGTCACTTTGTGTTGATTGCATATTTTCGAAATCTATTGACATCAATCGAAGTCGAATCACATCATTTCCTATATATTTGCAATTATTAGAGTTTATTTATGTCAGATACATTCGATATAAATGAATTCAAGCCAATTGAGATCGATTGTCACTTTGTGTTAATTGTATATTCTCGAAATCTATTGACATCAATTGGAGTCTAATCATATCATTTCTCATATATTTGGAAATATTAGAATTTATTTATATCGGATACATTCGATATACATAAATTGAAGCCAATTGTGATCGATTGTCACTTTGTGTTGATTGCATATTTTAGAAATCTATTGACATCAATCGAAGTCGAATCACATCATTTCTCATATATTTGGAATTATTAGAGTTTATTTGTGTCAAATATATTCGATATACATGAATTGAAGCCAATTGTGATCGATTGTCACTTTGTGATGATTGCATATTCTCGAAATCTATTGACGTCAATTGGAGTCTAATCATATCATTTCTCATATATTTGGAAATATTAGAATTTATTTGTATCAGATACATTCGATATACATAAATTGAAGTCAATTGTGATCGATTGTCACTTTGTGTTGATTGCATATTCTCGAAATCTAATGACATCAATTGGAGTCGAATCACATCATTTCTCATATATTTGGTAATAATAGAGTTTATTTGTATCAGATACATTCGATATAGATGAATTGAAGCCAATTTTGATCGATTGTCACTTTGTGATGATTGCATATTCTCGAAATCTATTGACATCAATTGGAGTCTAATCATATCATTTCTCATATATTTGGTAATATTGGAGTTTATTTGTATCAGATACATTCGATATACACGAATTGAAGCCAATTGTGATCGATTGTCACTTTGTGATGATTACATATTCTCGAAATCTATTGACATCAATTGGAGTCTAATCATATCATTTCTCATATATTTGGAAATATTAGAATTTATTTGTATCAGATACATTCGATATACATAAATTGAAGCCAATTGTGATCGATTGTCACTTTGTGTTGATTGCATATTTTCGAAATCTATTGACATCAATCGAAGTCGAATCACATCATTTCCTATATATTTGCAATTATTAGAGTTTATTTATGTCAGATACATTCGATATAAATGAATTCAAGCCAATTGAGATCGATTGTCACTTTGTGTTAATTGTATATTCTCGAAATCTATTGACATCAATTGGAGTCTAATCATATCATTTCTCATATATTTGGAAATATTAGAATTTATTTATATCGGATACATTCGATATACATAAATTGAAGCCAATTGTGATCGATTGTCACTTTGTGTTGATTGCATATTTTAGAAATCTATTGACATCAATCGAAGTCGAATCACATCATTTCTCATATATTTGGAATTATTAGAGTTTATTTGTGTCAAATATATTCGATATACATGAATTGAAGCCAATTGTGATCGATTGTCACTTTGTGATGATTGCATATTCTCGAAATCTATTGACGTCAATTGGAGTCTAATCATATCATTTCTCATATATTTGGAAATATTAGAATTTATTTGTATCAGATACATTCGATATACATAAATTGAAGTCAATTGTGATCGATTGTCACTTTGTGTTGATTGCATATTCTCGAAATCTAATGACATCAATTGGAGTCGAATCACATCATTTCTCATATATTTGGTAATAATAGAGTTTATTTGTATCAGATACATTCGATATAGATGAATTGAAGCCAATTTTGATCGATTGTCACTTTGTGATGATTGCATATTCTCGAAATCTATTGACATCAATTGGAGTCTAATCATATCATTTCTCATATATTTGGAAATATTAGAATTTATTTATATCAGATACATTCGATATACATAAATTGAAGCCAATTGTGATCGATTGTCACTTTGTGTTGATTGCATATTTCCGAAATCTATTGACATTGATTGGAGTCGAATCACATCATTTCTCATATATTTGGATGTATTCGAGTTCATTTTTGTCAGATTCATTCGATATACATGAATTGAAGCCATTTGCGATCGATTGTCACTTTGTGTTGATTACATATTCTCGAAATCTATTGACATCAATTGAAATCGAATCACATCATTCCTCCTATATAAGAAATTATTAGAGTTTATTTGTTTCAGATACATTCGATATACATGAATTGAAGCCAATTGTCATCGATTGTCACTTTGTGTTGATTGCATATTCTCGAAATCTATTGACATCAATTGGAGTCAAATTACATCATTTCTCATATATTTGGAATTATTAGAGTTTATTTGTGTCAGATACATTCGATATAGATGAATTCAAGCCAATTGAGATCGATTGTCACTTTGTGTTCATTGCATATTCTCGAAATCTACTGACATCAGTTGGAGTCGAATCACATCATTTCTCATATATTTGGATGTATTCGAGTTCATTTGTGACAGATTCATTCGATATACATGAATTGAAGCCAATTGTGATCGACTGTCACTTTGTGTTGATTGCATATTCTCGAAATCTACTGACATCAATTGTAGTCGAATCACATCATTTCTCATAAATTTGGAAATATTGGAGTTTATTTGTATCAGATACATTCGATATACATGAATTGGGGCCAAATGAGATCGATTGCCTTTATGTATTAATTGTATATTCTCGAAATCTATTGTCGTCTATTGATGTCAAATCACATCCTTCCTCATATATTTGGAATTATTAGAGTTTATTCGTATCAGATACATTCGATAAACATGAATTGAAGCCAATTGTTATCGATTGTCACTTTGTTTTAATTGTATATTCTCTAAATCT
Source organism: Diorhabda carinulata (assembly GCF_026250575.1). NCBI lineage: Eukaryota > Metazoa > Arthropoda > Insecta > Coleoptera > Chrysomelidae > Diorhabda > Diorhabda carinulata. The sequence goes on along the minus strand of NC_079473.1, from coordinate 4,473,040 downwards.
TTTGACATCGATTGAAGTCGAATCACATCATATCTCATATATTCGGAAATATCAGAATTTATTTGTATCAGATACATTCGATATACATGAATTGGGGCCAATTGTGATCGATTGTCACTTTGTGTTGATTGCATATTTTCGAAATCTATTGACATCAATCGAAGTCGAATCACATCATTTCCTATATATTTGCAATTATTAGAGTTTATTTATGTCAGATACATTCGATATAAATGAATTCAAGCCAATTGAGATCGATTGTCACTTTGTGTTAATTGTATATTCTCGAAATCTATTGACATCAATTGGAGTCTAATCATATCATTTCTCATATATTTGGAAATATTAGAATTTATTTATATCGGATACATTCGATATACATAAATTGAAGCCAATTGTGATCGATTGTCACTTTGTGTTGATTGCATATTTTAGAAATCTATTGACATCAATCGAAGTCGAATCACATCATTTCTCATATATTTGGAATTATTAGAGTTTATTTGTGTCAAATATATTCGATATACATGAATTGAAGCCAATTGTGATCGATTGTCACTTTGTGATGATTGCATATTCTCGAAATCTATTGACGTCAATTGGAGTCTAATCATATCATTTCTCATATATTTGGAAATATTAGAATTTATTTGTATCAGATACATTCGATATACATAAATTGAAGTCAATTGTGATCGATTGTCACTTTGTGTTGATTGCATATTCTCGAAATCTAATGACATCAATTGGAGTCGAATCACATCATTTCTCATATATTTGGTAATAATAGAGTTTATTTGTATCAGATACATTCGATATAGATGAATTGAAGCCAATTTTGATCGATTGTCACTTTGTGATGATTGCATATTCTCGAAATCTATTGACATCAATTGGAGTCTAATCATATCATTTCTCATATATTTGGAAATATTAGAATTTATTTATATCAGATACATTCGATATACATAAATTGAAGCCAATTGTGATCGATTGTCACTTTGTGTTGATTGCATATTTCCGAAATCTATTGACATTGATTGGAGTCGAATCACATCATTTCTCATATATTTGGATGTATTCGAGTTCATTTTTGTCAGATTCATTCGATATACATGAATTGAAGCCATTTGCGATCGATTGTCACTTTGTGTTGATTACATATTCTCGAAATCTATTGACATCAATTGAAATCGAATCACATCATTCCTCCTATATAAGAAATTATTAGAGTTTATTTGTGTCAGATACATTCGATATACATGAATTGAAGCCAATTGTCATCGATTGTCACTTTGTGTTGATTGCATATTCTCGAAATCTATTGACATCAATTGGAGTCAAATCACATCATTTCTCATATATTTGGAATTATTAGAGTTTATTTGTGTCAGATACATTCGATATAGATGAATTCAAGCCAATTGAGATCGATTGTCACTTTGTGTTCATTGCATATTCTCGAAATCTACTGACATCAGTTGGAGTCGAATCACATCATTTCTCATATATTTGGATGTATTCGAGTTCATTTGTGACAGATTCATTCGATATACATGAATTGAAGCCAATTGTGATCGACTGTCACTTTGTGTTGATTGCATATTCTCGAAATCTACTGACATCAATTGTAGTCGAATCACATCATTTCTCATAAATTTGGAAATATTGGAGTTTATTTGTATCAGATACATTCGATATACATGAATTGGGGCCAAATGAGATCGATTGCCTTTATGTGTTAATTGTATATTCTCGAAATCTATTGTCGTCTATTGATGTCAAATCACATCCTTCCTCATATATTTGGAATTATTAGAGTTTATTCGTATCAGATACATTCGATAAACATGAATTGAAGCCAATTGTTATCGATTGTCACTTTGTTTTAATTGTATATTCTCTAAATCTTTTGACATCGATTGAAGTCGAATCACATCATATCTCATATATTCGGAAATATCAGAATTTATTTGTATCAGATACATTCGATATACATGAATTGGGGCCAAATGAGATCGATTGCTACTTTGTGTTAATTGTATAATCTCGAAATCTATTGACGTCTATTGATGTCAAATCACATCCTTCCTCATATATTTGGAATTATTAGAGTTTATTCGTATCGGATACATTCGATATACATGAATTGAAGCCAATTGTGATAGTTGGTCACTTTCTGTTGATTGCATATTCTCGAAATCTATTGACATTGATTGGACTCGATTCACATCCTTCCTCATATATTTGGAATTATTAGAGTTTATTCATATCAGATACATTCGATATACATGAATTGAAGCCAATTGTAATCGATTGTCCCTTTGTGTTAATGGTATATTTTCGAAATCTTTTGACATCTATTGAAGTCGAATCACATCATATCTCATATATTTGGAAGTATCAGAGTTTATTTGTATCAGATACATTCGATATACATGAATTGGGGCCAATTGTGATCGATTGTCACTTTGTGTTAATTTTATATTCTCGAAATTTATTGACATTAATTGGAGTCGAATCACATCATTTCTCATATATATGGAAATATTGGAGTTTATTTGTATCAGATATATTCGATATACATGAATTGAAACCAATTGTGATCGATTGTCACCTTGTGTTGATTGCATATTTCCGAAATCTATTGACATTGATTGGAGTCGAATCACATCATTTCTCATATATTTGGATGTATTCGAGTTCATTTGTGACAGATTCATTCGATATACATGAATTGAAGCCATTTGCGATCGATTGTCACTTTGTGTTGATTGCATATTTTCGAAATCTATTGACATCAATCGAAGTCGAATCACATCATTCGTCATATATTTGGAATAATTAGAGTTTATTTGTGTCAAATACATTCGATATACATGAATTGAAGCCAATTGTGATCGATTGTCACTTTGTGTTGATTGCATATTCTCGAAATCTATTGACATTAATTGGAGTCTAATCATATCATTTCTCATATATTTGGAAATATTAGAATTTATTTGTATCAGATACATTCGATATACATAAATTGAAGCCAACTGTGATCGATTGTCACTTTGTGTTGATTGCATGTTCCCGAAATCTATTGACATCAGTTGGAGTCGAATCACATCATTTCTCATATATATGGAAATATTGGAGTTTATTTGTATCAGATATATTCGATATATATGAATTGAAACCAATTGTGATCGATTGTCACCTTGTGTTGATTGCATATTTCCGAAATCTATTGACATTGATTGGAGTCGAATCACATCATTTCTCATATATTTGGATGTATTCGAGTTCATTTGTGACAGATTCATTCGATATACATGAATTGAAGCCATTTGCGATCGATTGTCACTTTGTGTTGCTTGCATATTTTCGAAATCTATTGACATCAATCGAAGTCGAATCACATCATTCCTCATATATTTGGAATTATTAGAGTTTATTTGTGTCAAATACATTCGATATACATGAATTGAAGCCAATTGTGATCGATTGTCACTTTGTGTTGATTGCATATTCTCGAAATCTATTGACATTAATTGGAGTCTAATCCTATCATTTCTCATATATTTGGAAATATTAGAATTTATTTGTATCAGATACATTCGATATACATAAATTGAAGCCAATTGTGATCGATTGTCACTTTGTGTTGATTGCATGTTCTCGAAATCTATTGACATCAATTGGAGTCGAATCACATCATTTCCTATATATTTGCAATTATTAGAGTTTATTTGTGTCAGATACATTCGATATAAATGAATTCAAGCCAATTGAGATCGATTATCACTTTGTGTTGATTGCATATTTCCGAAATCTGTTGACATTGATTGGAGTCGAATCACATCATTTCTCATATATTTGGAAATATTGGAGTTTATTTGTATCAGATATATTCGATATACATGAATTGAAACCAATTGTGATCGATTGTCACCTTGTGTTGATTGCATATTTCCGAAATCTATTGACATTGATTGGAGTCGAATCACATCATTTCTAATATATTTGGATGTATTCGAGTTCATTTGTGACAGATTCATTCGATATACATGAATTGAAGCCATTTGCGATCGATTGTCATTTTGTGTTGATTGCATATTTTCGAAATCTATTGACATCAATCGAAGTCGAATCACATCATTTCTCATATATTTGGAATTATTAGAGTTTATTTGTGTCAAATACATCCGATATACATGAATTGAAGCCAATTGTGATCGATTGTCACTTTGTGATGATTGCATATTCTCGAAATCTATTGACATCAATTGGGGTCTAATCATATCATTTCTCATATATTTGGAAATATTAGAATTTATTTGTATCAGATACATTCGATATACATAAATTGAAGCCAATTGTGATCGATTGTCACTTTGTGTTGATTGCATATTTTCGAAATCTATTGACATCAATCGAAGTCGAATCACATCATTTCTCATATATTTGGAATTATTAGAGTTTATTTGTGTCAAATACATCCGATATACATGAATTGAAGCCAATTGTGATCGATTGTCACTTTGTGATGATTGCATATTCTCGAAATCTATTGACATCAATTGGGGTCTAATCATATCATTTCTCATATATTTGGAAATATTATAATTTATTTGTATCAGATACATTCGATATACATGAATTGAAGCCAATTGTGATCGATTGTCACTTTGTGTTAATTGTATATTCTCGAAATTTATTGACGTCTATTGATGTCAAATCACATCCTTCCTCATATATTTGGAATTATTAGAGTTTATTTGTGTCAAATACATTCGATATACATGAATTGAAGCCAATTGTGATCGATTGTCACTTTGTGATGATTGCATATTCTCGAAATCTATTGACATCAATTGGAGTCTAATCATATCATTTCTCATATATTTGGAATTATTAGAGTTTATTTGTGTCAAATACATTCGATATACATGAATTGAAGCCAATTGTGATCGTTTGTCACTTTGTGATGATTGCATATTCTCGAAATCTATTGACATCAATTGGAGTCTAATCATATCATTTCTCATATATTTGGAAATATTAGAATTTATTTGTATCAGATACATTCGATATACATAAATTGAAGCCAATTGTGATCAATTGTCACTTTGTGTTGATTGAATATTCTCGAAATCTATTGACATCAATTGGAGTCGAATCACATCATTTCTCATTTATTTGGTAATATTAGAGTTTATTTGTATCAGATACATTCGATATACATGAATTGAAGCCAATTGTGATCGATTGTCACTTTGTGATGATTACATATTCTCGAAATCTATTGACATCAATTGGAGTCTAATCATATCATTTCTCATATATTTGGAAATATTAGAATTTATTTGTATCAGATACATCCGATATACATAAATTGAAGCCAATTGTGATCGATTGTCACTTTGTGATGATTGCATATTCTCGAAATCTATTGACATCAATTGGAGTGTAATCATATAATTTCTCATATATTTGGAATTATTAGAGTTTATTTGTGTCAAATACATTCGATATACATGAATTGAAGCCAATTGTGATCGATTGTCACTTTGTGATGATTGCATATTCTCGAAATCTATTGACATCAATTGGAGTCTAATCATATCTTTTCTCATATATTTGGAAATATTAGAATTTATCTGTATCAGATACATTCGATATACATAAATTGAAGCCAATTGTGATCAATTGTCACTTTGTGTTGATTGCATATTCTCGAAATCTATTGACATCAATTGGAGTCGAATCACATCATTTCTCATATATTTGGTAATATTAGAGTTTATTTGTATCAGATACATTCGATATACATGAATTGAAGCCAATTGTGATCGATTGTCACTTTGTGATGATTACATATTCTCGAAATCTATTGACATCAATTGGAGTCTAATCATATCATTTCTCATATATTTGGAAATATTAGAATTTATTTGTATCAGATACATTCGATATACATAAATTGAAGCCAATTGTGATCGATTGTCACTTTGTGTTGATTGCATATTTCCGAAATCTATTGACATTGATTGGAGTCGAATCACATCATTTCTCATATATTTGGTTGTATTCGAGTTCATTTGTGTCATATTCATTCGATATACATGAATTGGGGCCAATTGTGATCGATTGTCACTTTGTGTTAATTGTATATTCTCGAAATCTATTGACATCGATTGAAGTCGAATCACATCATATCTCATATATTTGGAAGTATCAGAGTTTATTTGTGTCAGATACATTCGATATACATGAATTGAAGCCAATTGTGATCGATTGTCACTTTGTGTTGATTGCATATTCTCGAAATCTATTGACATCAATGGAAGTAGAATCCCATCATTTCTCATATATAAGGAATTATTAGAGTTTACTTGTGTCAGATACATTCGATATACATGAATTGAAGCCAATTGTGATCGATTGTCACTTTGTGATGATTACATATTCTCGAAATCTATTGACATCAATTGGAGTCTAATCATATCATTTCTCATATATTTGGAAATATTAGAATTTATTTGTATCAGATACATTCGATATACATAAATTGAAGCCAATTGTGATCGATTGTCACTTTGTGTTGATTGCATATTTTCGAAATCTATTGACATCAATCGAAGTCGAATCACATCATTTCCTATAAATTTGCAATTATTAGAGTTTATTTATGTCAGATACATTCGATATAAATGAATTCAAGCCAATTGAGATCGATTATCACTTTGTGTTGATTGCATATTTCCGAAATCTATTGACATTGATTGGAGTCGAATCACATCATTTCTCATATATTTGGATGTATTCGAGTTCATTTGTGTCATATTCATTCGATATACATGAATTGGGGCCAATTGTGATCGATTGTCACTTTGTGTTAATTGTATATTCTCGAAATCTATTGACATCGATTGAAGTCGAATCACATCATATCTCATATATTTGGAAGTATCAGAGTTTATTTGTATCAGATATATTCGATATACATGAATTGAAACCAATTGTGATCGATTGTCACCTTGTGTTGATTGCATATTTCCGAAATCTATTGACATTGATTGGAGTCGAATCACATCATTTCTCATATATTTGGATGTATTCGAGTTCATTTGTGACAGATTCATTCGATATACATGAAATGAAGCCATTTGCGATCGATTGTCACTTTGTGTTGATTGCATATTTTCGAAATCTATTGACATCAATCAAAGTCGAATCATATCATTTCTCATATATTTGGAATTATTAGAGTTTATTTGTGTCAAATACATTCGATATACATGACTTGAAGCCAATTGTGATCGATTGTCATTTTGTGTTGATTGCATATTCTCGAAATCTATTGACATCAATTGAAGTCGAATCACATCATACCTCATATATAAGAAATTGTTAGAGTTTATTTGTGTCAGATACATTCGATATACATGAATTGAAGCCAATAGTGATCGATTGTCACTTTGTGTTGATTGCATATTCTCGAAATCTATTGACATCAATTGGAGTCGAATCACATAATTCCTCATATATTTGGAATTATTAGAGTTTATTTGTATCAGAATCATCCGATATACTTGAATTGGGGCCAAATGAGATCGATTGTCACTTTGTGTTAATTGTATATTCTCGAAATTTATTGACGTCTATTGATGTCAAATCACATCCTTCCTCATATATTTGAAATTATTAGAGTTTATTCGTATCAGATACATTCGATATACATGAATTGAAGCCAATTGTGATCGATTGTCCCTTTGTGTTAATGGTATATTTTCGAAATCTTTTGACATCTATTGAAGTCGAATCACATCATATCTCATATATTTGGAAGTATCAGAGTTTATTTGTATCAGATACATTCGATATACATGAATTGGGGCCAATTGTGATCGATTGTCACTTTGTGTTAATTGTATATTCTCGAAATCTATTAACATTGATTGGACTCGAATCACATCATTTCTCATATATTTGGAATTATTAGAGTTTATTTGTGTCAAATACATTCGATATACATGAATTGAAGCCAGTTGTGATCGATTGTCACTTTGTGATGATTGCATATTCTCGAAATCTATTGACATCAATTGGAGTCGAATCCCATCATTTCTCATATATTTGGAATTATTAAAGTTTATTTGTGTCAGATACATTCGATATACATGAATTGAAGCCAATTGTGATCGATTGTCACTTTGTGTTGATTGCATATTCTCGAAATCTATTGACATCAATGGAAGTAGAATCCCATCATTTCTCATATATAAGGAATTATTAGAGTTTACTTGTGTCAGATACATTCGATATACATGAATTGAAGCCAATTGTGATCGACTGTCACTTTGTGTTGATTGCATATTTTCGAAATCTATTGACATCAATCGAAGTCGAATCACATCATTTCTCATATATTTGGAAATATTGGAGTTTATTTGTATCAGATATATTCGATATACATGAATTGAAACCAATTGTGATCGAATGTCACCTTGTGTTGATTGCATATTTCCGAAATCTATTGACATTGATTGGAGTCGAATCACATCATTTCTCATATATTTGGATGTATTCGAGTTCATTTGTGACAGATTCATTCGATATACATGAAATGAAGCCATTTGCGATCGATTGTCACTTTGTGTTGATTGCATATTTTCGAAATCTATTGACATCAATCGAAGTCGAATCACATCATTTCTCATATATTTGGAAATATTGGAGTTTATTTGTATCAGATATATTCGATATACATGAATTGAAACCAATTGTGATCGAATGTCACCTTGTGTTGATTGCATATTTCCGAAATCTATTGACATTGATTGGAGTCGAATCACATCATTTCTCATATATTTGGATGTATTCGAGTTCATTTGTGACAGATTCATTCGATATACATGAAATGAAGCCATTTGCGATCGTTTGTCACTTTGTGATGATTGCATATTCTCGAAATCTATTGACATCAATTGGAGTCTAATCATATCATTTCTCATATATTTGGAAATATAAGAATTTATTTGTATCAGATACATTCGATATACATAAATTGAAGCCAATTGTGATCAATTGTCACTTTGTGTTGATTGAATATTCTCGAAATCTATTGACATCAATTGGAGTCGAATCACATCATTTCTCATATATTTGGTAATATTAGAGTTTATTTGTATCAGATACATTCGATATACATGAATTGAAGCCAATTGTGATCGATTGTCACTTTGTGATGATTGCATATTCTCGAAATCTATTGACATCAATTGGAGTCTAATCATATCATTTCTCATATATTTGGAAATATTAGAATTTATTTGTATCAGATACATTCGATATACATAAATTGAAGCCAATTGTGATCAATTGTCACTTTGTGTTGATTGAATATTCTCGAAATCTATTGACATCAATTGGAGTCGAATCACATCATTTCTCATATATTTGGTAATATTAGAGTTTATTTGTATCAGATACATTCGATATACATGAATTGAAACCAATTGTGATCGATTGTCACCTTGTGTTGATTGCATATTTCCGAAATCTATTGACATTGATTGGAGTCGAATCACATCATTTCTCATATATTTGGATGTATTCGAGTTCATTTGTGACAGATTCATTCGATATACATGAAATGAAGCCATTTGCGATCGATTGTCACTTTGTGTTGATTGCATATTTTCGAAATCTATTGACATCAATCGAAGTCGAATCACATCATTTCTCATATATTTGGAAATATTGGAGTTTATTTGTATCAGATATATTCGATATACATGAATTGAAACCAATTGTGATCGAATGTCACCTTGTGTTGATTGCATATTTTCGAAATCTATTGACATCAATCGAAGTCGAATCACATCATTTCTCATATATTTGGAATTATTAGAGTTTATTTGTGTCAAATACATTCGATATACATGACTTGAAGCCAATTGTGATCGATTGTCATTTTGTGATGATTGCATATTCTCGAAATCTATTGACATCAATTGGAGTCTAATCATATCATTTCTCATATATTTGGAAATATTAGAATTTATTTGTATCAGATACATTCGATATACATAAATGAAAGCCAATTGTGATCAATTGTCACTTTGTGTTGATTGAATATTCTCGAAATCTATTGACATCAATTGGAGTCGAATCACATCATTTCTCATATATTTGGTAATATTACAGTTTATTTGTATCAGATACATTCGATATACATGAATTGAAGCCATTTGCGATCGATTGTCACTTTGTGTTGATTGCATATTTTCGAAATCTATTGACATCAATCGAAGTCGAATCACATCATTTCTCATATATTTGAAAATATTGGAGTTTATTTGTATCAGATATATTCGATATACATGAATTGAAACCAATTGTGATCGATTGTCACCTTGTGTTGATTGCATATTTCCGAAATCTATTGACATTGATTGGAGTCGAATCACATCATTTCTCATATATTTGGATGTATTCGAGTTCATTTGTGACAGATTCATTCGATATACATGAAATGAAGCCATTTGCGATCGATTGTCACTTTGTGTTGATTGCATATTCTCGAAATCTATTGACATCAATTGGAGTCTAATCATATCATTTCTCATATATTTGGAATTATTAGAGTTTATTTGTGTCAAATACATTCGATATACATGAATTGAAGCCAATTGTGATCGTTTGTCACTTTGTGATGATTGCATATTCTCGAAATCTATTGACATCAATTGGAGTCTAATCATATCATTTCTCATATATTTGGAAATATTAGAATTTATTTGTATCAGATACATTCGATATACATAAATTGAAGCCAATTGTGATCAATTGTCACTTTGTGTTGATTGAATATTCTCGAAATCTATTGACATCAATTGGAGTCGAATCACATCATTTCTCATATATTTGGTAATATTAGAGTTTATTTGTATCAGATACATTCGATATACATGAATTGAAGCCAATTGTGATCGATTGTCACTTTGTGATGATTACATATTCTCGAAATCTATTGACATCAATTGGAGTCTAATCATATCATTTCTCATATATTTGGAATTATTAGAGTTTATTTGTATCAGATACATCCGATATACATAAATTGAAGCCAATTGTGATCGATTGTCACTTTGTGATGATTGCATATTCTCGAAATCTATTGACATCAATTGGAGTGTAATCATATAATTTCTCATATATTTGGAAATATTAGAATTTATTTGTATCAGATACATTCGATATACATAAATTGAAGCCAATTGTGATCAATTGTCACTTTGTGTTGATTGAATATTCTCGAAATCTATTGACATCAATTGGAGTCGAATCACATCATTTCTCATATATTTGGTAATATTAGAGTTTATTTGTATCAGATACATTCGATATACATGAATTGAAGCCAATTGTGATCGATTGTCACTTTGTGTTGATTGCATATTTTCGAAATCTATTGACATCAATCGAAGTCGAATCACATCATTTCCTATATATTTGGAAATATTAGAATTTATTTGTATCAGATACATCCGATATACATAAATTGAAGCCAATTGTGATCGATTGTCACTTTGTGATGATTGCATATTCTCGAAATCTATTGACATCAATTGGAGTGTAATCATATAATTTCTCATATATTTGGAATTATTAGAGTTTATTTGTGTCAAATACATTCGATATACATGAATTGAAGCCAATTGTGATCGATTGTCACTTTGTGATGATTGCATATTCTCGAAATCTATTGACATCAATTGGAGTCTAATCATATCATTTCTCATATATTTGGAAATATTAGAATTTATTTGTATCAGATACATTCGATATACATAAATTGAAGCCAATTGTGATCGATTGTCACTTTGTGTTGATTGCATATTTTCGAAATCTATTGACATCAATCGAAGTCGAATCACATCATTTCCTATATATTTGCAATTATTAGAGTTTATTTATGTCAGATACATTCGATATAAATGAATTCAAGCCAATTGAGATCGATTGTCACTTTGTGTTAATTGTATATTCTCGAAATCTATTGACATCGATTGAAGTCGAATCACATCATATCTCATATATTTGGAAGTATCAGAGTTTATTTGTATCAGATACATTCGATATACATGAATTGAAGCCAATTGTGATCGATTGTCACTTTGTGTTGATTGCATATTCTCGAAATCTATTGACATCAATTGGAGTCGAATCCCATCATTTCTCATATATTTGGAATTATTAAAGTTTATTTGTGTCAGATACATTCGATATACATGACTTGAAGCCAATTGTGATCGATTGTCATTTTGTGTTGATTGCATATTCTCGAAATCTATTGACATCAATTGAAGTCGAATCACATCATTTCTCATATATCTGGAGTTATTATAGTCTATTTATGTCAGATACATTCGATATAGATGAATTGAAGCCAATAGTGATCGATTGTCACTTTGTGTTGATTGCATATTCTCGAAATCTATTGACATCAATTGGAGTCGAATAACATAATTCCTCATATATTTGGAATTATTAGAGTTTATTTGTATCAGATTCATCCGATATACATGAATTGGGGCAAATGAGATCGATTGTCACTTTGTGTTAATTGTATATTCTCGAAATTTATTGACGTCTATTGATGTCAAATCACATCCTTCCTCATATATTTGGAATTATTAGAGTTTATTCGTATCAGATACATTCGATATACATGAATTGAAGCCAATTGTGATCGATTGTCCCTTTGTGTTAATGGTATATTTTCGGAATCTTTTGACATCTATTGAAGTCGAATCACATCATATCTCATATATTTGGAAGTATCAGAGTTTATTTGTATCAGATACATTCGATATACATGAATTGAAGCCAATTGTGATCGATTGTCACTTTGTGTTGATTGCATATTCTCGAAATCTATTGACATCAATTGGAGTCGAATCCCATCATTTCTCATATATTTGGAATTATTAAAGTTTATTTGTGTCAGATACATTCGATATACATGAATTGAAGCCAATTGTGATCGATTGTCACTTTGTGTTGATTGCATATTTTCGAAATCTATTGACATCAATCGAAGTCGAATCACATCATTTCTCATATATTTGGAATTATTAGAGTTTATTTGTGTCAAATACATTCGATATACATGACTTGAAGCCAATTGTGATCGATTGTCATTTTGTGATGATTGCATATTCTCGAAATCTATTGACATCAATTGGAGTCTAATCATATCATTTCTCATATATTTGGAAATATTAGAATTTATTTGTATCAGATACATTCGATATACATAAATTGAAGCCAATTGTGATCAATTGTCACTTTGTGTTGATTGAATATTCTCGAAATCTATTGACATCAATTGGAGTCGAATCACATCATTTCTCATATATTTGGTAATATTAGAGTTTATTTGTATCAGATACATTCGATATACATGAATTGAAGACAATTGTGATCGATTGTCACTTTGTGATGATTACATATTCTCGAAATCTATTGACATCAATTGGAGTCTAATCATATCATTTCTCATATATTTGGAAATATTAGAATTTATTTGTATCAGATACATCCGATATACATAAATTGAAGCCAATTGTGATCGATTGTCACTTTATGATGATTGCATATTCTCGAAATCTATTGACATCAATTGGAGTGTAATCATATAATTTCTCATATATTTGGAAATATTAGAGTTCATTTGTGTCAAATACATTCGATATACATGAATTGAAGCCAATTGTGATCGATTGTCACTTTGTGATGATTGCATATTCTCGAAATCTATTGACATCAATTGGAGTCTAATCATATCATTTCTCATATATTTGGAAATATTAGAATTTATCTGTATCAGATACATTCGATATACATAAATTGAAGCCAATTGTGATCAATTGTCACTTTGTGTTGATTGCATATTCTCGAAATCTATTGACATCAATTGGAGTCGAATCACATCATTTCTCATATATTTGGAAATATTAGAATTTATTTGTATCAGATACATTCGATATACATAAATTGAAGCCAATTGTGATCGATTGTCACTTTGTGTTGATTGCATATTTTCGAAATCTATTGACATCAATCGAAGTCGAATCACATCATTTCCTATATATTTGCAATTATTAGAGTTTATTTATGTCAGATACATTCGATATAAATGAATTCAAGCCAATTGAGATCGATTATCACTTCGTGTTGATTGCATATTTCCGAAATCTATTGACATTGATTGGAGTCGAATCCCATCATTTCTCATATATTTGGAATTATTAAAGTTTATTTGTGTCAGATACATTCGATATACATGAATTGAAGCCAATTGTGATCGATTGTCACTTTGTGTTGATTGCATATTCTCGAAATCTATTGACATCAATGGAAGTAGAATCCCTTAATTTCTCATATATAAGGAATTATTAGAGTTTACTTGTGTCAGATACATTCGATATACATGAATTGAAGCCAATTGTGATCGACTGTCACTTTGTGTTGATTGCATATTCTCGAAATCTACTGACATTGATTGGAGTCGAATCACATCATTTCTCATATATTTGGATGTATTCGAGTTCATTTGTGACAGATTCATTCGATATACATGAAATGAAGCCATTTGCGATCGATTGTCACTTTGTGTTGATTGCATATTTTCGAAATCTATTGACATCAATCGAAGTCGAATCACATCATTTCTCATATATTTGAAAATATTGGAGTTTATTTGTATCAGATATATTCGATATACATGAATTGAAAGCAATTGTGATCGATTGTCACCTTGTGTTGATTGCATATTTCCGAAATCTATTGACATTGATTGGAGTCGAATCACATCATTTCTCATATATTTGGATGTATTCGAGTTCATTTGTGACAGATTCATTCGATATACATGAAATGAAGCCATTTGCGATCGATTGTCACTTTGTGTTGATTGCATATTCTCGAAATCTATTGACATCAATTGGAGTCTAATCATATCATTTCTCATATATTTGGAAATATTAGAATTTATTTGTATCAGATACATTCGATATACATAAATTGAAGCCAATTGTGATCAATTGTCACTTTGTGTTGATTGAATATTCTCGAAATCTATTGACATCGATTGGAGTCTAATCATATCATTTCTCATATATTTGGAATTATTAGAGTTTATTTGTGTCAAATACATTCGATATACATGAATTGAAGCCAATTGTGATCGTTTGTCACTTTGTGATGATTGCATATTCTCGAAATCTATTGACATCAATTGGAGTCTAATCATATCATTTCTCATATATTTGGAAATATTAGAATTTATTTGTATCAGATACATTCGATATACATAAATTGAAGCCAATTGTGATCAATTGTCACTTTGTGTTGATTGAATATTCTCGAAATCTATTGACATCAATTGGAGTCGAATCACATCATTTCCTATATATTTGCAATTATTAGAGTTTATTTATGTCAGATACATTCGATATAAATGAATTCAAGCCAATTGAGATCGATTATCACTTTGTGTTGATTGCATATTTCCGAAATCTATTGACATTGATTGGAGTCGAATCACATCATTTCTCATATATTTGGAATTATTAGAGTTTATTTGTGTCAAATACATTCGATATACATGACTTGAAGCCAATTGTGATCGATTGTAACTTTGTGATGATTGCATATTCTCGAAATCTATTGACATCAATTGGAGTGTAATCATATAATTTCTCATATATTTGGAGTTATTAGAGTTTATTTGTGTCAAATACATTCGATATACATGAATTGAAGCCAATTGTGATCGATTGTCACTTTATGATGATTGCATATTCTCGAAATCTATTGACATCAATTGGAGTCTAATCATATCATTTCTCATATATTTGGAAATATTAGAATTTATCTGTATCAGATACATTCGATATACATAAATTGAAGCCAATTGTGATCAATTGTCACTTTGTGTTGATTGCATATTCTCGAAATCTATTGACATCAATTGGAGTCGAATCACATCATTTCTCATATATTTGGAAATATTAGAATTTATTTGTATCAGATACATTCGATATACATAAATTGAAGCCAATTGTGATCGATTGTCACTTTGTGTTGATTGCATATTTTCGAAATCTATTGACATCAATCGAAGTCGAATCACATCATTTCCTATATATTTGCAATTATTAGAGTTTATTTATGTCAGATACATTCGATATAAATGAATTCAAGCCAATTGAGATCGATTATCACTTTGTGTTGATTGCATATTTCCGAAATCTATTGACATTGATTGGAGTCGAATCACATCATTTCTCATATATTTGGATGTATTCGAGTTCATTTGTGTCATATTCATTCGATATACATGAATTGGGGCCAATTGTGATCGATTGTCACTTTGTGTTAATTGTATATTCTCGAAATCTATTGACATCGATTGAAGTCGAATCACATCATATCTCATATATTTGGAAGTATCAGAGTTTATTTGTATCAGATACATTCGATATACATGAATTGAAGCCAATTGTGATCGATTGTCACTTTGTGTTGATTGCATATTCTCGAAATCTATTGACATCAATTGGAGTCGAATCCCATCATTTCTCATATATTTGGAATTATTAAAGTTTATTTGTGTCAGATACATTCGATATACATGAATTGAAGCCAATTGTGATCGATTGTCACTTTGTGTTGATTGCATATTCTCGAAATCTATTGACATCAATGGAAGTAGAATCCCATCATTTCTCATATATAAGGAATTATTAGAGTTTACTTGTGTCAGATACATTCGATATACATGAATTGAAGCCAATTGTGATCGACTGTCACTTTGTGTTGATTGCATATTCTCGAAATCTACTGACATCAATTGTAGTCGAATCACATCATTTCTCATATATTTGGAAATATTGGAGTTTATTTGTATCAGATATATTCGATATACATGAATTGAAACCAATTGTGATCGATTGTCACCTTGTGTTGATTGCATATTTCCGAAATCTATTGACATTGATTGGAGTCGAATCACATCATTTCTCATATATTTGGATGTATTCGAGTTCATTTGTGACAGATTCATTCGATATACATGAAATGAAGCCATTTGCGATCGATTGTCACTTTGTGTTGATTGCATATTTTCGAAATCTATTCACATCAATCGAAGTCGAATCACATCATTTCTCATATATTTGGAATTATTAGAGTTTATTTGTGTCAAATACATTCGATATACATGACTTGAAGCCAATTGTGATCGATTGTCATTTTGTGTTGATTGCATATTCTCGAAATCTATTGACATCAATTGAAGTCGAATCACATCATACCTCATATATAAGAAATTGTTAGAGTTTATTTGTGTCAGATACATTCGATATACATGAATTGAAGCCAATAGTGATCGATTGTCACTTTGTGTTGATTGCATATTCTCGAAATCTATTGACATCAATTGGAGTCGAATCACATAATTCCTCATATATTTGGAATTAATAGAGTTTATTTGTATCAGATTCATCCGATATACATGAATTGGGGCCAATTGTGATCGATTGTCCCTTTGTGTTAATGGTATATTTTCGAAATTTATTGACGTCTATTGATGTCAAATCACATCCTTCCTCATATATTTGGAATTATTAGAGTTTATTTGTGTCAAATACATTCGATATACATGAATTGAAGCCAATTGTGATCGATTGTCACTTTGTGATGATTGCATATTCTCGAAATCTATTGACATCAATTGAAGTCGAATCACATCATACCTCATATATAAGAAATTGTTAGAGTTTATTTGTGTCAGATACATTCGATATACATGAATTGAAGCCAATAGTGATCGATTGCCACTTTGTGTTGATTGCATATTCTCGAAATCTATTGACATCTATTGAAGTCGAATCACATCATATCTCATATATTTGGAAGTATCAGAGTTTATTTGTATCAGATACATTCGATATACATGAATTGGGGCCAATTGTGATCGATTGTCACTTTGTGTTAATTGTATATTCTCGAAATTTATTGACGTCTATTGATGTCAAATCACATCCTTCCTCATATATTTGGAATTATTAGAGTTTATTTGTGTCAAATACATTCGATATACATGAATTGAAGCCAATTGTGATCGATTGTCACTTTGTGATGATTGCATATTCTCGAAATCTATTGACATCAATTGGAGTCTAATCATATCATTTCTCATATATTTGGAAATATTAGAATTTATTTGTATCAGATACATTCGATATACATAAATTGAAGCCAATTGTGATCAATTGTCACTTTGTGTTGATTGCATATTCTCGAAATCTATTGACATCAATTGGAGTCGAATCACATCATTTCTCATATATTTGGTAATATTAGAGTTTATTTGTATCAGATACATTCGATATACATGAATTGAAGCCAATTGTGATCGATTGTCACTTTGTGATGATTACATATTCTCGAAATCTATTGACATCAACTGGAGTCTAATCATATCATTTCTCATATATTTGGAAATATTAGAATTTATTTGTATCAGATACATTCGATATACATAAATTGAAGCCAATTGTGATCGATTGTCACTTTGTGTTGATTGCATATTTTCGAAATCTATTGACATCAATCGAAGTCGAATCACATCATTTCCTATATATTTGCAATTATCAGAGTTTATTTATGTCAGATACATTCGATATAAATGAATTCAAGCCAATTGAGATCGATTATCACTTTGTGTTGATTGCATATTTCCGAAATCTATTGACATTGATTGGAGTCGAATCACATCATTTCTCATATATTTGGATGTATTCGAGTTCATTTGTGTCATATTCATTCGATATACATGAATTGGGGCCAATTGTGATCGATTGTCACTTTGTGTTAATTGTATATTCTCGAAATCTATTGACATCGATTGAAGTCGAATCACATCATATCTCATATATTTGGAAGTATCAGAGTTTATTTGTATCAGATACATTCGATATACATGAATTGAAGCCAATTGTGATCGATTGTCACTTTGTGTTGATTGCATATTCTCGAAATCTATTGACATCAATTGGAGTCGAATCCCATCATTTCTCATATATTTGGAATTATTAAAGTTTATTTGTGTCAGATACATTCGATATACATGAATTGAAGCCAATTGTGATCGATTGTCACTTTGTGTTGATTGCATATTCTCGAAATCTATTGACATCAATGGAAGTAGAATCCCATCATTTCTCATATATAAGGAATTATTAGAGTTTACTTGTGTCAGATACATTCGATATACATGAATTGAAGCCAATTGTGATCGACTGTCACTTTGTGTTGATTGCATATTCTCGAAATCTACTGACATCAATTGTAGTCGAATCACATCATTTCTCATATATTTGGAAATATTGGAGTTTATTTGTATCAGATTTATTCGATATACATGAATTGAAACCAATTGTGATCGATTGTCACCTTGTGTTGATTGCATATTTCCGAAATCTATTGACATTGATTGGAGTCGAATCACATCATTTCTCATATATTTGGATGTATTCGAGTTCATTTGTGACAGATTCATTCGATATACATGAAATGAAGCCATTTGCGATCGATTGTCACTTTGTGTTGATTGCATATTTTCGAAATCTATTCACATCAATCGAAGTCGAATCACATCATTTCTCATATATTTGGAATTATTAGAGTTTATTTGTGTCAAATACATTCGATATACATGACTTGAAGCCAATTGTGATCGATTGTCATTTTGTGTTGATTGCATATTCTCGAAATCTATTGACATCAATTGAAGTCGAATCACATCATACCTCATATATAAGAAATTGTTAGAGTTTATTTGTGTCAGATACATTCGATATACATGAATTGAAGCCAATAGTGATCGATTGTCACTTTGTGTTGATTGCATATTCTCGAAATCTATTGACATCAATTGGAGTCGAATCACATAATTCCTCATATATTTGGAATTAATAGAGTTTATTTGTATCAGATTCATCCGATATACATGAATTGGGGCCAATTGTGATCGATTGTCCCTTTGTGTTAATGGTATATTTTCGAAATTTATTGACGTCTATTGATGTCAAATCACATCCTTCCTCATATATTTGGAATTATTAGAGTTTATTTGTGTCAAATACATTCGATATACATGAATTGAAGCCAATTGTGATCGATTGTCACTTTGTGATGATTGCATATTCTCGAAATCTATTGACATCAATTGAAGTCGAATCACATCATACCTCATATATAAGAAATTGTTAGAGTTTATTTGTGTCAGATACATTCGATATACATGAATTGAAGCCAATAGTGATCGATTGTCACTTTGTGTTGATTGCATATTCTCGAAATCTATTGACATCTATTGAAGTCGAATCACATCATATCTCATATATTTGGAAGTATCAGAGTTTATTTGTATCAGATACATTCGATATACATGAATTGGGGCCAATTGTGATCGATTGTCACTTTGTGTTAATTGTATATTCTCGAAATTTATTGACGTCTATTGATGTCAAATCACATCCTTCCTCATATATTTGGAATTATTAGAGTTTATTTGTGTCAAATACATTCGATATACATGAATTGAAGCCAATTGTGATCGATTGTCACTTTGTGATGATTGCATATTCTCGAAATCTATTGACATCAATTGGAGTCTAATCATATCATTTCTCATATATTTGGAAATATTAGAATTTATTTGTATCAGATACATTCGATATACATAAATTGAAGCCAATTGTGATCAATTGTCACTTTGTGTTGATTGCATATTCTCGAAATCTATTGACATCAATTGGAGTCGAATCACATCATTTCTCATATATTTGGTAATATTAGAGTTTATTTGTATCAGATACATTCGATATACATGAATTGAAGCCAATTGTGATCGATTGTCACTTTGTGATGATTACATATTCTCGAAATCTATTGACATCAACTGGAGTCTAATCATATCATTTCTCATATATTTGGAAATATTAGAATTTATTTGTATCAGATACATTCGATATACATAAATTGAAGCCAATTGTGATCGATTGTCACTTTGTGTTGATTGCATATTTTCGAAATCTATTGACATCAATCGAAGTCGAATCACATCATTTCCGAAATCTATTGACATTGATTGGAGTCGAATCACATCATTTCTCATATATTTGGATGTATTCGAGTTCATTTGTGTCAGATTCATTCGATATACATGAATTGAAGCCAATAGTGATCGATTGTCACTTTGTGTTGATTGCATATTCTCGAAATCTATTGACATCAATTGGAGTCGAATCACAAAATTCCTCATATATTTGGAATTAATAGAGTTTATTTGTATCAGATTCATCCGATATACATGAATTGGGGCCAATTGTGATCGATTGTCCCTTTGTGTTAATGGTATATTTTCGAAATTTATTGACGTCTATTGATGTCAAATCACATCCTTCCTCATATATTTGGAATTATTAGAGTTAATTTGTGTCAAATACATTCGATATACATGAATTGAAGCCAATTGTGATCGATTGTCACTTTGTGATGATTGCATATTCTCGAAATCTATTGACATCAATTGAAGTCGAATCACATCATACCTCATATATCAGAAATTGTTAGAGTTTATTTGTGTCATCTACTGACATCTATTGAAATCGAATCACATCATATCTCATATATTTGGAAGTATCAGAGTTTATTTGTATCAGATACATTCGATATACATAAATTGAAGCCAATTGTGATCAATTGTCACTTTGTGTTGATTGCATATTCTCGAAATCTATTGACATCAATTGGAGTCGAATCACATCATTTCTCATATATTTGGTAATATTAGAATTTATCTGTATCAGATACATTCGATATACATAAATTGAAGCCAATTGTGATCAATTGTCACTTTGTGTTGATTGCATATTCTCGAAATCTATTGACATCAATTGGAGTCGAATCATATCATTTCTCATATATTTGGAAATATTAGAATTTATTTGTATCAGATACATTCGATATACATAAATTGAAGCCAATTGTGATCGATTGTCACTTTGTGTTGATTGCATATTTTCGAAATCTATTGACATCAATTGGAGTCGAATCACATCATTTCTCATATATTTGGTAATATTAGAGTTTATTTATGTCAGATACATTCGATATAAATGAATTCAAGCCAATTGAGATCGATTATCACTTTGTGTTGATTGCATATTCTCGAAATCTATTGACATCAATTGGAGTCGAATCACATCATTTCTCATATATTTGGTAATATTAGAGTTTATTTGTATCAGATACATTCGATATACATGAATTGAAGCCAATTGTGATCGATTGTCACTTTGTGATGATTACATATTCTCGAAATCTATTGACATCAACTGGAGTCTAATCATATCATTTCTCATATATTTGGAAATATTAGAATTTATTTGTATCAGATACATTCGATATACATAAATTGAAGCCAATTGTGATCGATTGTCACTTTGTGATGATTGCATATTCTCGAAATCTATTGACATCAATTGGAGTCTAATCATATCATTTCTCATATATTTGGAAATATTAGAATTTATTTGTGTCAGATTCATTCGATATACATGAATTGAAGCCAATAGTGATCGATTGTCACTTTGTGTTGATTGCATATTCTCGAAATCTATTGACATCAATTGGAGTCGAATCACATAATTCCTCATATATTTGGAATTAATAGAGTTTATTTGTATCAGATTCATCCGATATACATGAATTGGGGCCAATTGTGATCGATTGTCCCTTTGTGTTAATGGTATATTTTCGAAATTTATTGACGTCTATTGATGTCAAATCACATCCTTCCTCATATATTTGGAATTATTAGAGTTTATTTGTGTCAAATACATTCGATATACATGAATTGAAGCCAATTGTGATCGATTGTCACTTTGTGATGATTGCATATTCTCGAAATCTATTGACATCAATTGAAGTCGAATCACATCATACCTCATATATAAGAAATTGTTAAAGTTTATTTGTGTCATCTATTGACATCTATTGAAGTCGAATCACATCATATCTCATATATTTGGAAGTATCAGAGTTTATTTGTATCAGATACATTCGATATACATAAATTGAAGCCAATTGTGATCAATTGTCACTTTGTGTTGATTGCATATTCTCGAAATCTATTGACATCAATTGGAGTCGAATCACATCATTTCTCATATATTTGGAAATATTAGAATTTATTTGTATCAGATACATTCGATATACATAAATTGAAGCCAATTGTGATCGATTGTCACTTTGTGTTGATTGCATATTTTCGAAATCTATTGACATCAATCGAAGTCGAATCACATCATTTCCTATATATTTGCAATTATTAGAGTTTATTTATGTCAGATACATTCGATATAAATGAATTCAAGCCAATTGAGATCGATTATCACTTTGTGTTGATTGCATATTTCCGAAATCTATTGACATTGATTGGAGTCGAATCCCATCATTTCTCATATATTTGGAATTATTAAAGTTTATTTGTGTCAGATACATTCGATATACATGAATTGAAGCCAATTGTGATCGATTGTCACTTTGTGTTGATTGCATATTCTCGAAATCTATTGACATCAATGGAAGTAGAATCCCTTAATTTCTCATATATAAGGAATTATTAGAGTTTACTTGTGTCAGATACATTCGATATACATGAATTGAAGCCAATTGTGATCGACTGTCACTTTGTGTTGATTGCATATTCTCGAAATCTACTGACATTGATTGGAGTCGAATCACATCATTTCTCATATATTTGGATGTATTCGAGTTCATTTGTGACAGATTCATTCGATATACATGAAATGAAGCCATTTGCGATCGATTGTCACTTTGTGTTGATTGCATATTTTCGAAATCTATTGACATCAATCGAAGTCGAATCACATCATTTCTCATATATTTGAAAATATTGGAGTTTATTTGTATCAGATATATTCGATATACATGAATTGAAAGCAATTGTGATCGATTGTCACCTTGTGTTGATTGCATATTTCCGAAATCTATTGACATTGATTGGAGTCGAATCACATCATTTCTCATATATTTGGATGTATTCGAGTTCATTTGTGACAGATTCATTCGATATACATGAAATGAAGCCATTTGCGATCGATTGTCACTTTGTGTTGATTGCATATTTTCGAAATCTATTGACATCAATCGAAGTCGAATCACATCATTTCTCATATATTTGGAATTATTAGAGTTTATTTGTGTCAAATACATTCGATATACATGACTTGAAGCCAATTGTGATCGATTGTCATTTTGTGATGATTGCATATTCTCGAAATCTATTGACATCAATTGGAGTCTAATCATATCATTTCTCATATATTTGGAAATATTAGAATTTATTTGTATCAGATACATTCGATATACATAAATTGAAGCCAATTGTGATCAATTGTCACTTTGTGTTGATTGAATATTCTCGAAATCTATTGACATCGATTGGAGTCTAATCATATCATTTCTCATATATTTGGAATTATTAGAGTTTATTTGTGTCAAATACATTCGATATACATGAATTGAAGCCAATTGTGATCGTTTGTCACTTTGTGATGATTGCATATTCTCGAAATCTATTGACATCAATTGGAGTCTAATCATATCATTTCTCATATATTTGGAAATATTAGAATTTATTTGTATCAGATACATTCGATATACATAAATTGAAGCCAATTGTGATCAATTGTCACTTTGTGTTGATTGAATATTCTCGAAATCTATTGACATCAATTGGAGTCGAATCACATCATTTCCT
The DNA here is from genome assembly GCF_026250575.1 of Diorhabda carinulata. NCBI lineage: Eukaryota > Metazoa > Arthropoda > Insecta > Coleoptera > Chrysomelidae > Diorhabda > Diorhabda carinulata. The sequence continues at coordinate 4,448,121 of NC_079473.1, read as the reverse complement.
ATATATTTGCAATTATTAGAGTTTATTGATGTCAGATACATTCGATATAAATGAATTCAAGCCAATTGAGATCGATTATCACTTTGTGTTGATTGCATATTTCCGAAATCTATTGACATTGATTGGAGTCGAATCACATCATTTCTCATATATTTGGAATTATTAGAGTTTATTTGTGTCAAATACATTCGATATACATGACTTGAAGCCAATTGTGATCGATTGTAACTTTGTGATGATTGCATATTCTCGAAATCTATTGACATCAATTGGAGTGTAATCATATAATTTCTCATATATTTGGAGTTATTAGAGTTTATTTGTGTCAAATACATTCGATATACATGAATTGAAGCCAATTGTGATCGATTGTCACTTTATGATGATTGCATATTCTCGAAATCTATTGACATCAATTGGAGTCTAATCATATCATTTCTCATATATTTGGAAATATTAGAATTTATCTGTATCAGATACATTCGATATACATAAATTGAAGCCAATTGTGATCAATTGTCACTTTGTGTTGATTGCATATTCTCGAAATCTATTGACATCAATTGGAGTCGAATCACATCATTTCTCATATATTTGGAAATATTAGAATTTATTTGTATCAGATACATTCGATATACATAAATTGAAGCCAATTGTGATCGATTGTCACTTTGTGTTGATTGCATATTTTCGAAATCTATTGACATCAATCGAAGTCGAATCACATCATTTCCTATATATTTGCAATTATTAGAGTTTATTTATGTCAGATACATTCGATATAAATGAATTCAAGCCAATTGAGATCGATTATCACTTTGTGTTGATTGCATATTTCCGAAATCTATTGACATTGATTGGAGTCGAATCACATCATTTCTCATATATTTGGATGTATTCGAGTTCATTTGTGTCATATTCATTCGATATACATGAATTGGGGCCAATTGTGATCGATTGTCACTTTGTGTTAATTGTATATTCTCGAAATCTATTGACATCGATTGAAGTCGAATCACATCATATCTCATATATTTGGAAGTATCAGAGTTTATTTGTATCAGATACATTCGATATACATGAATTGAAGCCAATTGTGATCGATTGTCACTTTGTGTTGATTGCATATTCTCGAAATCTATTGACATCAATTGGAGTCGAATCCCATCATTTCTCATATATTTGGAATTATTAAAGTTTATTTGTGTCAGATACATTCGATATACATGAATTGAAGCCAATTGTGATCGATTGTCACTTTGTGTTGATTGCATATTCTCGAAATCTATTGACATCAATGGAAGTAGAATCCCATCATTTCTCATATATAAGGAATTATTAGAGTTTACTTGTGTCAGATACATTCGATATACATGAATTGAAGCCAATTGTGATCGACTGTCACTTTGTGTTGATTGCATATTCTCGAAATCTACTGACATCAATTGTAGTCGAATCACATCATTTCTCATATATTTGGAAATATTGGAGTTTATTTGTATCAGATATATTCGATATACATGAATTGAAACCAATTGTGATCGATTGTCACCTTGTGTTGATTGCATATTTCCGAAATCTATTGACATTGATTGGAGTCGAATCACATCATTTCTCATATATTTGGATGTATTCGAGTTCATTTGTGACAGATTCATTCGATATACATGAAATGAAGCCATTTGCGATCGATTGTCACTTTGTGTTGATTGCATATTTTCGAAATCTATTGACATCAATCGAAGTCGAATCACATCATTTCTCATATATTTGGAATTATTAGAGTTTATTTGTGTCAAATACATTCGATATACATGACTTGAAGCCAATTGTGATCGATTGTCATTTTGTGTTGATTGCATATTCTCGAAATCTATTGACATCAATTGAAGTCGAATCACATCATACCTCATATATAAGAAATTGTTAGAGTTTATTTGTGTCAGATACATTCGATATACATGAATTGAAGCCAATAGTGATCGATTGTCACTTTGTGTTGATTGCATATTCTCGAAATCTATTGACATCAATTGGAGTCGAATCACATAATTCCTCATATATTTGGAATTAATAGAGTTTATTTGTATCAGATTCATCCGATATACATGAATTGGGGCCAATTGTGATCGATTGTCCCTTTGTGTTAATGGTATATTTTCGAAATTTATTGACGTCTATTGATGTCAAATCACATCCTTTCTCATATATTTGGAATTATTAGAGTTTATTTGTGTCAAATACATTCGATATACATGAATTGAAGCCAATTGTGATCGATTGTCACTTTGTGATGATTGCATATTCTCGAAATCTATTGACATCAATTGAAGTCGAATCACATCATACCTCATATATAAGAAATTGTTAGAGTTTATTTGTGTCAGATACATTCGATATACATGAATTGAAGCCAATAGTGATCGATTGTCACTTTGTGTTGATTGCATATTCTCGAAATCTATTGACATCTATTGAAGTCGAATCACATCATATCTCATATATTTGGAAGTATCAGAGTTTATTTGTATCAGATACATTCGATATACATGAATTGGGGCCAATTGTGATCGATTGTCACTTTGTGTTAATTGTATATTCTCGAAATTTATTGACGTCTATTGATGTCAAATCACATCCTTCCTCATATATTTGGAATTATTAGAGTTTATTTGTGTCAAATACATTCGATATACATGAATTGAAGCCAATTGTGATCGATTGTCACTTTGTGATGATTGCATATTCTCGAAATCTATTGACATCAATTGGAGTCTAATCATATCATTTCTCATATATTTGGAAATATTAGAATTTATTTGTATCAGATACATTCGATATACATAAATTGAAGCCAATTGTGATCAATTGTCACTTTGTGTTGATTGCATATTCTCGAAATCTATTGACATCAATTGGAGTCGAATCACATCATTTCTCATATATTTGGTAATATTAGAGTTTATTTGTATCAGATACATTCGATATACATGAATTGAAGCCAATTGTGATCGATTGTCACTTTGTGATGATTACATATTCTCGAAATCTATTGACATCAACTGGAGTCTAATCATATCATTTCTCATATATTTGGAAATATTAGAATTTATTTGTATCAGATACATTCGATATACATAAATTGAAGCCAATTGTGATCGATTGTCACTTTGTGTTGATTGCATATTTTCGAAATCTATTGACATCAATCGAAGTCGAATCACATCATTTCCTATATATTTGCAATTATTAGAGTTTATTTGTGTCAGATACATTCGATATAAATGAATTCAAGCCAATTGAGATCGATTATCACTTTGTGTTGATTGCATATTTCCGAAATCTATTGACATTGATTGGAGTCGAATCACATCATTTCTCATATATTTGGATGTATTCGAGTTCATTTGTGTCAGATTCATTCGATATACATGAATTGAAGCCAATTGTGATCGATTGTCCCTTTGTGTTAATGGTATATTTTCGAAATCTTTTGACATCTATTGAAGTCGAATCACATCATATCTCATATATTTGGAAGTATCAGAGTTTATTTGTATCAGATACATTCGATATACATGAATTGGGGCCAATTGTGATCGATTGTCACTTTGTGTTAATTGTATATTCTCGAAATCTATTGACATCGATTGAAGTCGAATCACATCATATCTCATATATTTGGAAGTATCAGAGTTTATTTGTATCAGATACATTCGATATACATAAATTGAAGACAATTGTGATAAATTGTCACTTTGTGTTGATTGCATATTCTCGAAATCTACTGACATCAATTGTAGTCGAATCACATCATTTCTCATATATTTGGAAATAATGGAGTTTATTTGTATCAGATATATTCGATATACATGAATTGAAACCAATTGTGATCGATTGTCACCTTGTGTTGATTGCATATTTCCGAAATCTATTGACATTGATTGGAGTCGAATCACATCATTTCCCATATATTTGGATGTATTCGAGTTCATTTGTGACAGATTCATTCGATATACATGAAATGAAGCCATTTGCGATCGATTGTCACTTTGTGTTGATTGCATATTTTCGAAATCTATTGACATCAATCGAAGTCGAATCACATCATTTCTCATATATTTGGAATTATTAGAGTTTATTTGTGTCAAATACATTCGATATACATGACTTGAAGCCAATTGTGATCGATTGTCATTTTGTGTTGATTGCATATTCTCGAAATCTATTGACATCAATTGAAGTCGAATCACATCATTTCTCATATATCTGGAGTTATTATAGTCTATTTATGTCAGATACATTCGATATAGATGAATTGAAGCCAATAGTGATCGATTGTCACTTTGTGTTGATTGCATATTCTCGAAATCTATTGACATCAATTGGAGTCGAATCACATAATTCCTCATATATTTGGAATTATTAGAGTTTATTTGTATCAGATTCATCCGATATACATGAATTGGGGCCAAATGAGATCGATTGTCACTTTGTGTTAATTGTATATTCTCGAAATTTATTGACGTCTATTGATATCAAATCACATCCTTCCTCATATATTTGGAATTATTAGAGTTTATTCGTATCAGATACATTCGATATACATGAATTGAAGCCAATTGTGATCGATTGTCCCTTTGTGTTAATGGTATAATTTCGAAATCTTTTGACATCTATTGAAGTCGAATCACATCATATCTCATATATTTGGAAGTATCAGAGTTATTTGTATCAGATACATTCGATATACATGAATTGAAGCCAATTGTGATCGATTGTCACTTTGTGTTGATTGCATATTCTCGAAATCTATTGACATCAATTGGAGTCGAATCCCATCATTTCTCATATATTTGGAATTATTAAAGTTTATTTGTGTCAGATACATTCGATATACATGAATTGAAGCCAATTGTGATCGATTGTCACTTTGTGTTGATTGCATATTCTCGAAATCTATTGACATCAATGGAAGTAGAATCCCATCATTTCTCATATATAAGGAATTATTAGAGTTTACTTGTGTCAGATACATTCGATATACATGAATTGAAGCCAATTGTGATCGACTGTAACTTTGTGTTGATTGCATATTCTCGAAATCTACTGACATCAATTGTAGTCGAATCACATCATTTCTCATATATTTGGAAATATTGGAGTTCATTTGTATCAGATATATTCGATATACATGAATTGAAACCAATTGTGATCGATTGTCACCTTGTGTTGATTGCATATTTCCGAAATCTATTGACATCAATCGAAGTCGAATCACATCATTTCTCATATATTTGGAATTATTAGAGTTTATTTGTGTCAAATACATTCGATATACATGACTTGAAGCCAATTGTGATCGATTGTCATTTTGTGTTGATTGCATATTCTCGAAATCTATTGACATCAATTGAAGTCAAATCACATCATACCTGATATATAAGAAATTGTTAGAGTTTATTTGTGTCAGATACATTCGATATACATGAATTGAAGCCAATAGTGATCGATTGTCACTTTGTGTTGATTGCATATTCTCGAAATCTATTGACATCAATTGGAGTCGAATCACATAATTCCTCATATATCTGGAAGTATCAGAGTTTATTTGTATCAGATACATTCGATATACATGAATTGGGGCCAATTGTGATCGATTGTCACTTTGTGTTAATTGTATATTCTCGAAATCTATTGACATCGATTGAAGTCGAATCACATCATATCTCATATATTTGGAAGTATCAGAGTTTATTTGTATCAAATACATTCGATATACATGAATTGAAGACAATTGTGATAAATTGTCACTTTGTGTTGATTGCATATTCTCGAAATCTATTAACATTGATTGGACTCGAATCACATCATTTCTCATATATTTGGAATTAATAGAGTTTATTTGTGTCAAATACATTCGATATACATGAATTGAAGCCAATTGTGATCGATTGTCACTTTGTGATGATTGCATATTCTCGAAATCTATTGACATCAATTGGAGTCTAATCATATCATTTCTCATATATTTGGAAATATTAGAATTTATTTGTATCAGATACATTCGATATACATGAATTGAAGCCAATTGTGATCGATTGTCACTTTGTGATGATTACATATTCTCGAAATCTATTGACATCAATTGGTGTCTAATCATATCATTTCTCATATATTTGGAAATATTAGAATTTATTTGTATCAGATACATTCGATATACATAAATTGAAGCCAATTGTGATCGATTGTCACTTTGTGTTGATTGCATATTTTCGAAATCTATTGACATCAATCGAAGTCGAATCACATCATTTCCTATATATTTGCAATTATTAGAGTTTATTTGTGTCAGATACATTCGATATACATGAATTGAAGCCAATTGAGATCGATTGTCCCTTTGTGTTAATGGTATATTTTCGAAATCTTTTGACATCTATTGAAGTCGAATCACATCATATCTCATATATTTGGAAGTATCAGAGTTTATTTGTATCAGATACATTCGATATACATGAATTGGGGCCAAATGAGATCGATTGTCACTTTGTGTTAATTGTATATTCTCGAAATCTATTGACATCGATTGAAGTCGAATCACATCATATCTCATATATTTGGAAGTATCAGAGTTTATTTGTATCAGATACATTCGATATACATAAATTGAAGACAATTGTGATAAATTGTCACTTTGTGTTGATTGCATATTCTCGAAATCTACTGACATCAATTGTAGTCGAATCACATCATTTCTCATATATTTGGAAATATTGGAGTTTATTTGTATCAGATATATTCGATATACATGAATTGAAACCAATTGTGATCGATTGTCACCTTGTGTTGATTGCATATTTCCGAAATCTATTGACATTGATTGGAGTCGAATCACATCATTTCCCATATATTTGGATGTATTCGAGTTCATTTGTGACAGATTCATTCGATATACATGAAATGAAGCCATTTGCGATCGATTGTCACTTTGTGTTGATTGCATATTTTCGAAATCTATTGACATCAATCGAAGTCGAATCACATCATTTCTCATATATTTGGAATTATTAGAGTTTATTTGTGTCAAATACATTCGATATACATGACTTGAAGCCAATAGTGATCGATTGTCACTTTGTGTTGATTGCATATTCTCGAAATCTATTGACATCTATTGAAGTCGAATCACATCATATCTCATATATTTGGAAGTATCAGAGTTTATTTGTATCAGATACATTCGATATACATGAATTGGGGCCAATTGTGATCGATTGTCACTTTGTGTTAATTGTATATTCTCGAAATTTATTGACGTCTATTGATGTCAAATCATATCCTTCCTCATATATTTGGAATTATTAGAGTTTATTCGTATCAGATACATTCGATATACATGAATTGAAGCCAATTGTGATCGATTGTCCCTTTGTGTTAATGGTATATTTTCGAAATCTTTTGACATCTATTGAAGTCGAATCACATCATATCTCATATATATGGAAGTATCAGAGTTTATTTGTATCAGATACATTCGATATACATGAATTGGGGCCAATTGTGATCGATTGTCACTTTGTGTTAATTGTATATTCTCGAAATCTATTGACATCGATTGAAGTCGAATCACATCATATCTCATATATTTGGAAGTATCAGAGTTTATTTGTATCAAATACATTCGATATACATAAATTGAAGACAATTGTGATAAATTGTCACTTTGTGTTGATTGCATATTCTCGAAATCTATTAACATTGATTGTACTCGAATCACATCATTTCTCATATATTTGGAATTAATAGAGTTTATTTGTGTCAAATACATTCGATATACATGAATTGAAGCCAATTGTGATCGATTGTCACTTTGTGATGATTGCATATTCTCGAAATCTATTGACATCAATTGGAGTCTAATCATATCATTTCTCATATATTTGGAAATATTAGAATTTATTTGTATCAGATACATTCGATATACATAAATTGAAGCCAATTGTGATCGATTGTCACTTTGTGTTGATTGCATATTTTCGAAATCTATTGACATCAATCGAAGTCGAATCACATCATATCTCATATATTTGGAAGTATCAGAGTTTATTTGTGTCAGATACATTCGATATACATGAATTGAAGACAATTGTGATAAATTGTCACTTTGTGTTGATTGCATATTCTCGAAATCTACTGACATCAATTGTAGTCGAATCACATCATTTCTCATATATTTGGAAATATTGGAGTTTATTTGTATCAGATATATTCGATATACATGAATTGAAACCAATTGTGATCGATTGTCACCTTGTGTTGATTGCATATTTCCGAAATCTATTGACATTGATTGGAGTCGAATCACATCATTTCCCATATATTTGGATGTATTCGAGTTCATTTGTGACAGATTCATTCGATATACATGAAATGAAGCCATTTGCGATCGATTGTCACTTTGTGTTGATTGCATATTTTCGAAATCTATTGACATCAATCGAAGTCGAATCACATCATTTCTCATATATTTGGAATTATTAGAGTTTATTTGTGTCAAATACATTCGATATACATGACTTGAAGCCAATAGTGATCGATTGTCACTTTGTGTTGATTGCATATTCTCGAAATCTATTGACATCTATTGAAGTCGAATCACATCATATCTCATATATTTGGAAGTATCAGAGTTTATTTGTATCAGATACATTCGATATACATGAATTGGGGCCAATTGTGATCGATTGTCACTTTGTGTTAATTGTATATTCTCGAAATTTATTGACGTCTATTGATGTCAAATCATATCCTTCCTCATATATTTGGAATTATTAGAGTTTATTCGTATCAGATACATTCGATATACATGAATTGAAGCCAATTGTGATCGATTGTCCCTTTGTGTTAATGGTATATTTTCGAAATCTTTTGACATCTATTGAAGTCGAATCACATCATATCTCATATATATGGAAGTATCAGAGTTTATTTGTATCAGATACATTCGATATACATGAATTGGGGCCAATTGTGATCGATTGTCACTTTGTGTTAATTGTATATTCTCGAAATCTATTGACATCGATTGAAGTCGAATCACATCATATCTCATATATTTGGAAGTATCAGAGTTTATTTGTATCAAATACATTCGATATACATAAATTGAAGACAATTGTGATAAATTGTCACTTTGTGTTGATTGCATATTCTCGAAATCTATTAACATTGATTGTACTCGAATCACATCATTTCTCATATATTTGGAATTAATAGAGTTTATTTGTGTCAAATACATTCGATATACATGAATTGAAGCCAATTGTGATCGATTGTCACTTTGTGATGATTACATATTCTCGAAATCTATTGACATCAATTGGAGTCTAATCATATCATTTCTCATATATTTGGAAATATTAGAATTTATTTGTATCAGATACATTCGATATACATAAATTGAAGCCAATTGTGATCGATTGTCACTTTGTGTTGATTGCATATTTTCGAAATCTATTGACATCAATCGAAGTCGAATCACATCATTTCCTATATATTTGCAATTATTAGAGTTTATTTGTGTCAGATACATTCGATATACATGAATTGAAGCCAATTGTGATCGATTGTCCCTTTGTGTTAATGGTATATTTTCGAAATCTTTTGACATCTATTGAAGTCGAATCACATCATATCTCATATATTTGGAAGTATCAGAGTTTATTTGTATCAGATACATTCGATATACATGAATTGGGGCCAAATGAGATCGATTGTCACTTTGTGTTAATTGTATATTCTCGAAATCTATTGACATCGATTGAAGTCGAATCACATCATATCTCATATATTTGGAAGTATCAGAGTTTATTTGTATCAGATACATTCGATATACATAAATTGAAGACAATTGTGATAAATTGTCACTTTGTGTTGATTGCATATTCTCGAAATCTACTGACATCAATTGTAGTCGAATCACATCATTTCTCATATATTTGGAAATATTGGAGTTTATTTGTATCAGATATATTCGATATACATGAATTGAAACCAATTGTGATCGATTGTCACCTTGTGTTGATTGCATATTTCCGAAATCTATTGACATTGATTGGAGTCGAATCACATCATTTCCCATATATTTGGATGTATTCGAGTTCATTTGTGACAGATTCATTCGATATACATGAAATGAAGCCATTTGCGATCGATTGTCACTTTGTGTTGATTGCATATTTTCGAAATCTATTGACATCAATCGAAGTCGAATCACATCATTTCTCATATATTTGGAATTATTAGAGTTTATTTGTGTCAAATACATTCGATATACATGACTTGAAGCCAATAGTGATCGATTGTCACTTTGTGTTGATTGCATATTCTCGAAATCTATTGACATCTATTGAAGTCGAATCACATCATATCTCATATATTTGGAAGTATCAGAGTTTATTTGTATCAGATTCATCCGATATACATGAATTGGGGCCAATTGTGATCGATTGTCCCTTTGTGTTAATGGTATATTTTCGAAATTTATTGACGTCTATTGATGTCAAATCACATCCTTCCTCATATATTTGGAATTATTAGAGTTTATTTGTGTCAAATACATTCGATATACATGAATTGAAGCCAATTGTGATCGATTGTCACTTTGTGATGATTGCATATTCTCGAAATCTATTGACATCAATTGAAGTCGAATCACATCATACCTCATATATAAGAAATTGTTAGAGTTTATTTGTGTCAGATACATTCGATATACATGAATTGAAGCCAATAGTGATCGATTGTCACTTTGTGTTTATTGCATATTCTCGAAATCTATTGACATCTATTGAAGTCGAATCACATCATATCTCATATATTTGGAAGTATCAGAGTTTATTTGTATCAGATACATTCGATATACATGAATTGGGGCCAATTGTGATCGATTGTCACTTTGTGTTAATTGTATATTCTCGAAATTTATTGACGTCTATTGATGTCAAATCACATCCTTCCTCATATATTTGGAATTATTAGAGTTTATTTGTGTCAAATACATTCGATATACATGAATTGAAGCCAATTGTGATCGATTGTCACTTTGTGATGATTGCATATTCTCGAAATCTATTGACATCAATTGGAGTCTAATCATATCATTTCTCATATATTTGGAAATATTAGAATTTATTTGTATCAGATACATTCGATATACATAAATTGAAGCCAATTGTGATCAATTGTCACTTTGTGTTGATTGCATATTCTCGAAATCTATTGACATCAATTGGAGTCGAATCACATCAATTCTCATATATTTGGTAATATTAGAGTTTATTTGTATCAGATACATTCGATATACATGAATTGAAGCCAATTGTGATCGATTGTCACTTTGTGATGATTACATATTCTCGAAATCTATTGACATCAACTGGAGTCTAATCATATCATTTCTCATATATTTGGAAATATTAGAATTTATTTGTATCAGATACATTCGATATACATAAATTGAAGCCAATTGTGATCGATTGTCACTTTGTGTTGATTGCATATTTTCGAAATCTATTGACATCAATCGAAGTCGAATCACATCATTTCCTATATATTTGCAATTATTAGAGTTTATTTGTGTCAGATACATTCGATATAAATGAATTCAAGCCAATTGAGATCGATTATCACTTTGTGTTGATTGCATATTTCCGAAATCTATTGACATTGATTGGAGTCGAATCACATCATTTCTCATATATTTGGATGTATTCGAGTTCATTTGTGTCAGATTCATTCGATATACATGAATTGAAGCCAATTGTGATCGATTGTCCCTTTGTGTTAATGGTATATTTTCGAAATCTTTTGACATCTATTGAAGTCGAATCACATCATATCTCATATATTTGGAAGTATCAGAGTTTATTTGTATCAGATACATTCGATATACATGAATTGGGGCCAATTGTGATCGATTTTCACTTTGTGTTAATTGTATATTCTCGAAATCTATTGACATCGATTGAAGTCGAATCACATCATATCTCATATATTTGGAAGTATCAGAGTTTATTTGTATCAGATACATTCGATATACATAAATTGAAGACAATTGTGATAAATTGTCACTTTGTGTTGATTGCATATTCTCGAAATCTACTGACATCAATTGTAGTCGAATCACATCATTTCTCATATATTTGGAAATATTGGAGTTTATTTGTATCAGATATATTCGATATACATGAATTGAAACCAATTGTGATCGATTGTCACCTTGTGTTGATTGCATATTTTCGAAATCTATTGACATTGATTGGAGTCGAATCACATCATTTCCCATATATTTGGATGTATTCGAGTTCATTTGTGACAGATTCATTCGATATACATGAAATGAAGCCATTTGCGATCGATTGTCACTTTGTGTTGATTGCATATTTTCGAAATCTATTGACATCAATCGAAGTCGAATCACATCATTTCTCATATATTTGGAATTATTAGAGTTTATTTGTGTCAAATACATTCGATATACATGACTTGAAGCCAATTGTGATCGATTGTCATTTTGTGTTGATTGCATATTCTCGAAATCTATTGACATCAATTGAAGTCGAATCACATCATTTCTCATATATCTGGAGTTATTATAGTCTATTTATGTCAGATACATTCGATATAGATGAATTGAAGCCAATAGTGATCGATTGTCACTTTGTGTTGATTGCATATTCTCGAAATCTATTGACATCAATTGGAGTCGAATCACATAATTCCTCATATATTTGGAATTATTAGAGTTTATTTGTATCAGATTCATCCGATATACATGAATTGGGGCCAAATGAGATCGATTGTCACTTTGTGTTAATTGTATATTCTCGAAATTTATTGACGTCTATTGATGTCAAATCACATCCTTCCTCATATATTTGGAATTATTAGAGTTTATTCGTATCAGATACATTCGATATACATGAATTGAAGCCAATTGTGATCGATTGTCCCTTTGTGTTAATGGTATATTTTCGAAATCTTTTGACATCTATTGAAGTCGAATCACATCATATCTCATATATTTGGAAGTATCAGAGTTATTTGTATCAGATACATTCGATATACATGAATTGAAGCCAATTGTGATCGATTGTCACTTTGTGTTGATTGCATATTCTCGAAATCTATTGACATCAATTGGAGTCGAATCCCATCATTTCTCATATATTTGGAATTATTAAAGTTTATTTGTGTCAGATACATTCGATATACATGAATTGAAGCCAATTGTGATCGATTGTCACTTTGTGTTGATTGCATATTCTCGAAATCTATTGACATCAATGGAAGTAGAATCCCATCATTTCTCATATATAAGGAATTATTAGAGTTTACTTGTGTCAGATACATTCGATATACATGAATTGAAGCCAATTGTGATCGACTGTCACTTTGTGTTGATTGCATATTCTCGAAATCTACTGACATCAATTGTAGTCGAATCACATCATTTCTCATATATTTGGAAATATTGGAGTTTATTTGTATCAGATATATTCGATATACATGAATTGAAACCAATTGTGATCGATTGTCACCTTGTGTTGATTGCATATTTCCGAAATCTATTGACATCAATCGAAGTCGAATCACATCATTTCTCATATATTTGGAATTATTAGAGTTTATTTGTGTCAAATACATTCGATATACATGACTTGAAGCCAATTGTGATCGATTGTCATTTTGTGTTGATTGCATATTCTCGAAATCTATTGACATCAATTGAAGTCAAATCACATCATACCTCATATATAAGAAATTGTTAGAGTTTATTTGTGTCAGATACATTCGATATACATGAATTGAAGCCAATAGTGATCGATTGTCACTTTGTGTTGATTGCATATTCTCGAAATCTATTGACATCAATTGGAGTCGAATCACATAATTCCTCATATATTTGGAATTATTAGAGTTTATTTGTATCAGATTCATCCGATATACATGAATTGGGGCCAAATGAGATCGATTGTCACTTTGTGTTAATTGTATATTCTCGAAATTTATTGACGTCTATTGATGTCAAATCATATCCTTCCTCATATATTTGGAATTATTAGAGTTTATTCGTATCAGATACATTCGATATACATGAATTGAAGCCAATTGTGATCGATTGTCACTTTGTGTTAATTGTATATTCTCGAAATCTATTGACATCGATTGAAGTCGAATCACATCATATCTCATATATTTGGAAGTATCAGAGTTTATTTGTATCAAATACATTCGATATACATAAATTGAAGACAATTGTGATAAATTGTCACTTTGTGTTGATTGCATATTCTCGAAATCTATTAACATTGATTGGACTCGAATCACATCATTTCTCATATATTTGGAATTAATAGAGTTTATTTGTGTCAAATACATTCGATATACATAAATTGAAGCCAATTGTGATCGATTGTCACTTTGTGTTGATTGCATATTTTCGAAATCTATTGACATCAATCGAAGTCGAATCACATCATTTCCTATATATTTGCAATTATTAGAGTTTATTTGTGTCAGATACATTCGATATACATGAATTGAAGCCAATTGTGATCGATTGTCACTTTGTGTTAATTGTATATTCTCGAAATCTATTGACATCGATTGAAGTCGAATCACATCATATCTCATATATTTGGAAGTATCAGAGTTTATTTGTATCAGATACATTCGATATACATGAATTGAAGCCAATTGTGATCGATTGTCACTTTGTGTTGATTGCATATTCTCGAAATCTATTGACATCAATTGGAGTCGAATCACATCATTTCTCATATATTTGGATGTATTCGAGTTCATTTGTGACAGATTCATTCGATATACATGAAATGAAGCCATTTGCGATCGATTGTCACTTTGTGTTGATTGCATATTTTCGAAATCTATTGACATCAATCGAAGTCGAATCACATCATTTCTCATATATTTGGAATTATTAGAGTTTATTTGTGTCAAATACATTCGATATACATGACTTGAAGCCAATTGTGATCGATTGTCATTTTGTGTTGATTGCATATTCTCGAAATCTATTGACATCAATTGAAGTCAAATCACATCATACCTCATATATAAGAAATTGTTAGAGTTTATTTGTGTCAGATACATTCGATATACATGAATTGAAGCCAATAGTGATCGATTGTCACTTTGTGTTGATTGCATATTCTCGAAATCTATTGACATCAATTGGAGTCGAATCACATAATTCCTCATATATTTGGAATTATTAGAGTTTATTTGTATCAGATTCATCCGATATACATGAATTGGGGCCAAATGAGATCGATTGTCACTTTGTGTTAATTGTATATTCTCGAAATTTATTGACGTCTATTGATGTCAAATCATATCCTTCCTCATATATTTGGAATTATTAGAGTTTATTCGTATCAGATACATTCGATATACATGAATTGAAGCCAATTGTGATCGATTGTCCCTTTGTGTTAATGGTATATTTTCGAAATCTTTTGACATCTATTGAAGTCGAATCACATCATATCTCATATATTTGGAAGTATCAGAGTTTATTTGTATCAGATACATTCGATATACATGAATTGGGGCCAATTGTGATCGATTGTCACTTTGTGTTAATTGTATATTCTCGAAATCTATTGACATCGATTGAAGTCGAATCACATCATATCTCATATATTTGGAAGTATCAGAGTTTATTTGTATCAAATACATTCGATATACATAAATTGAAGACAATTGTGATAAATTGTCACTTTGTGTTGATTGCATATTCTCGAAATCTATTAACATTGATTGGACTCGAATCACATCATTTCTCATGTATTTGGAATTATTAGAGTTTATTTGTGTCAAATACATTCGATATACATGAATTGAAGCCAATTGTGATCGATTGTCACTTTGTGATGATTGCATATTCTCGAAATCTATTGACATCAATTGGAGTCTAATCATATCATTTCTCATATATTTGGAAATATTAGAATTTATTTGTATCAGATACATTCGATATACATGAATTGAAGCCAATTGTGATCGATTGTCACTTTGTGATGATTACATATTCTCGAAATCTATTGACATCAATTGGAGTCTAATCATATCATTTCTCATATATTTGGAAATATTAGAATTTATTTGTATCAGATACATTCGATATACATAAATTGAAGCCAATTGTGATCGATTGTCACTTTGTGTTGATTGCATATTCTCGAAATCTATTGACATTGATTGGCCTCGAATCTCATCATTCCTCATATATTTGGAATTATTAGATTTTATTTGTATCAGATTCATTCGATATACATGAATTGGGGCCAAATGAGATCGATTGTCACTTTGTGTTAATTGTATATTCTCGAAATCTATTGACATCGATTGAAGTCGAATCACATCATTTCCTATATATTTGCAATTATTAGAGTTTATTTGTGTCAGATACATTCGATATACATGAATTGAAGCCAATTGTGATCGATTGTCCCTTTGTGTTAATGGTATATTTTCGAAATCTTTTGACATCTATTGAAGTCGAATCACATCATATCTCATATATTTGGAAGTATCAGAGTTTATTTGTATCAGATACATTCGATATACATAAATTGAAGACAATTGTGATAAATTGTCACTTTGTGTTGATTGCATATTCTCGAAATCTATTAACATTGATTGGACTCGAATCACATCATTTCTCATATATTTGGATGTATTCGAGTTCATTTGTGACAGATTCATTCGATATACATGAAATGAAGCCATTTGCGATCGATTGTCACTTTGTGTTGATTGCATATTTTCGAAATCTATTGACATCAATCGAAGTCGAATCACATCATTTCTCATATATTTGGAATTATTATAGTTTATTTGTGTCAAATACATTCGATATACATGACTTGAAGCCAATTGTGATCGATTGTCATTTTGTGTTGATTGCATATTCTCGAAATCTATTGACATCAATTGAAGTCGAATCACATCATTTCTCATATATCTGGAGTTATTATAGTCTATTTATGTCAGATACATTCGATATAGATGAATTGAAGCCAATAGTGATCGATTGTCACTTTGTGTTGATTGCATATTCTCGAAATCTATTGACATCAATTGGAGTCGAATCACATAATTCCTCATATATTTGGAATTATTAGAGTTCATTTGTATCAGATTCATCCGATATACATGAATTGGGGCCAAATGAGATCGATTGTCACTTTGTGTTAATTGTATATTCTCGAAATTTATTGACGTCTATTGATGTCAAATCACATCCTTCCTCATATATTTGGAATTATTAGAGTTTATTCGTATCAGATACATTCGATATACATGAATTGAAGCCAATTGTGATCGATTGTCCCTTTGTGTTAATGGTATATTTTCGAAATCTTTTGACATCTATTGAAGTCGAATCACATCATATCTCATATATTTGGAAGTATCAGAGTTATTTGTATCAGATACATTCGATATACATGAATTGAAGCCAATTGTGATCGATTGTCACTTTGTGTTGATTGCATATTCTCGAAATCTATTGACATCAATTGGAGTCGAATCCCATCATTTCTCATATATTTGGAATTATTAAAGTTTATTTGTGTCAGATACATTCGATATACATGAATTGAAGCCAATTGTGATCGATTGTCACTTTGTGTTGATTGCATATTCTCGAAATCTATTGACATCAATGGAAGTAGAATCCCATCATTTCTCATATATAAGGAATTATTAGAGTTTACTTGTGTCAGATACATTCGATATACATGAATTGAAGCCAATTGTGATCGACTGTCACTTTGTGTTGATTGCATATTCTCGAAATCTACTGACATCAATTGTAGTCGAATCACATCATTTCTCATATATTTGGAAATATTGGAGTTTATTTGTATCAGATATATTCGATATACATGAATTGAAACCAATTGTGATCGATTGTCACCTTGTGTTGATTGCATATTTCCGAAATCTATTGACATTGATTGGAGTCGAATCACATCATTTCTCATATATTTGGATGTATTCGAGTTCATTTGTGACAGATTCATTCGATATACATGAAATGAAGCCATTTGCGATCGATTGTCACTTTGTGTTGATTGCATATTTTCGAAATCTATTGACATCAATCGAAGTCGAATCACATCATTTCTCATATATTTGGAATTATTAGAGTTTATTTGTGTCAAATACATTCGATATACATGACTTGAAGCCAATTGTGATCGATTGTCATTTTGTGTTGATTGCATATCCTCGAAATCTATTGACATCAATTGAAGTCAAATCACATCATACCTCATATATAAGAAATTGTTAGAGTTTATTTGTGTCAGATACATTCGATATACATGAATTGAAGCCAATAGTGATCGATTGTCACTTTGTGTTGATTGCATATTCTCGAAATCTATTGACATCAATTGGAGTCGAATCACATAATTCCTCATATATTTGGAATTATTAGAGTTTATTTGTATCAGATTCATCCGATATACATGAATTGGGGCCAAATGAGATCGATTGTCACTTTGTGTTAATTGTATATTCTCGAATTTTATTGACGTCTATTGATGTCAAATCATATCCTTCCTCATATATTTGGAATTATTAGAGTTTATTCGTATCAGATACATTCGATATACATGAATTGAAGCCAATTGTGATCGATTGTCCCTTTGTGTTAATGGTATATTTTCGAAATCTTTTGACATCTATTGAAGTCGAATCACATCATATCTCATATATTTGGAAGTATCAGAGTTTATTTGTATCAGATACATTCGATATACATGAATTGGGGCCAATTGTGATCGATTGTCACTTTGTGTTAATTGTATATTCTCGAAATCTATTGACATCGATTGAAGTCGAATCACATCATATCTCATATATTTGGAAGTATCAGAGTTTATTTGTATCAAATACATTCGATATACATAAATTGAAGACAATTGTGATAAATTGTCACTTTGTGTTGATTGCATATTCTCGAAATCTATTAACATTGATTGGACTCGAATCACATCATTTCTCATATATTTGGAATTATTAGAGTTTATTTGTGTCAAATACATTCGATATACATGAATTGAAGCCAATTGTGATCGATTGTCACTTTGTGATGATTGCATATTCTCGAAATCTATTGACATCAATTGGAGTCTAATCATATCATTTCTCATATATTTGGAAATATTAGAATTTATTTGTATCAGATACATTCGATATACATGAATTGAAGCCAATTGTGATCGATTGTCACTTTGTGATGATTACATATTCTCGAAATCTATTGACATCAATTGGAGTCTAATCATATCATTTCTCATATATTTGGAAATATTAGAATTTATTTGTATCAGATACATTCGATATACATAAATTGAAGCCAATTGTGATCGATTGTCACTTTGTGTTGATTGCATATTTTCGAAATCTATTGACATCAATCGAAGTCGAATCACATCATTTCCTATATATTTGCAATTATTAGAGTTTATTTGTGTCAGATACATTCGATATACATGAATTGAAGCCAATTGTGATCGATTGTCCCTTTGTGTTAATGGTATATTTTCGAAATCTTTTGACATCTATTGAAGTCGAATCACATCATATCTCATATATTTGGAAGTATCAGAGTTTATTTGTATCAGATACATTCGATATACATGAATTGGGGCCAATTGTGATCGATTGTCACTTTGTGTTAATTGTATATTCTCGAAATCTATTGACATCGATTGAAGTCGAATCACATCATATCTCATATATTTGGAAGTATCAGAGTTTATTTGTATCAAATACATTCGATATACATAAATTGAAGACAATTGTGATAAATTGTCACTTTGTGTTGATTGCATATTCTCGAAATCTATTAACATTGATTGGACTCGAATCACATCATTTCTCATATATTTGGAATTATTAGAGTTTATTTGTGTCAAATACATTCGATATACATGAATTGAAGCCAATTGTGATCGATTGTCACTT
The DNA here is from genome assembly GCF_026250575.1 of Diorhabda carinulata. Taxonomy (NCBI): domain Eukaryota; kingdom Metazoa; phylum Arthropoda; class Insecta; order Coleoptera; family Chrysomelidae; genus Diorhabda; species Diorhabda carinulata. The sequence continues at coordinate 4,428,048 of NC_079473.1, read as the reverse complement.
TGTGATGATTGCATATTCTCGAAATCTATTGACATCAATTGGAGTCTAATCATATCATTTCTCATATATTTGGAAATATTAGAATTTATTTGTATCAGATACATTCGATATACATAAATTGAAGCCAATTGTGATCAATTGTCACTTTGTGTTGATTGCATATTCTCGAAATCTATTGACATCAATTGGAGTCGAATCACATCATTTCTCATATATTTGGTAATATTAGAGTTTATTTGTATCAGATACATTCGATATACATGAATTGAAGCCAATTGTGATCGATTGTCACTTTGTGATGATTACATATTCTCGAAATCTATTGACATCAATTGGAGTCTAATCATATCATTTCTCATATATTTGGAAATATTAGAATTTATTTGTATCAGATACATTCGATATACATAAATTGAAGCCAATTGTGATCGATTGTCACTTTGTGTTGATTGCATATTTTCGAAATCTATTGACATCAATCGAAGTCGAATCACATCATTTCCTATATATTTGCAATTATTAGAGTTTATTTGTGTCAGATACATTCGATATAAATGAATTCAAGCCAATTGAGATCGATTATCACTTTGTGTTGATTGCATATTTCCGAAATCTATTGACATTGATTGGAGTCGAATCACATCATTTCTCATATATTTGGATGTATTCGAGTTCATTTGTGTCAGATTCATTCGATATACATGAATTGAAGCCAATTGTGATCGATTGTCCCTTTGTGTTAATGGTATATTTTCGAAATCTTTTGACATCTATTGAAGTCGAATCACATCATATCTCATATATTTGGAAGTATCAGAGTTTATTTGTATCAGATACATTCGATATACATGAATTGGGGCCAATTGTGATCGATTGTCACTTTGTGTTAATTGTATATTCTCGAAATCTATTGACATCGATTGAAGTCGAATCACATCATATCTCATATATTTGGAAGTATCAGAGTTTATTTGTATCAGATACATTCGATATACATAAATTGAAGACAATTGTGATAAATTGTCACTTTGTGTTGATTGCATATTCTCGAAATCTACTGACATCAATTGTAGTCGAATCACATCATTTCTCATATATTTGGAAATATTGGAGTTTATTTGTATCAGATATATTCGATATACATGAATTGAAACCAATTGTGATCGATTGTCACCTTGTGTTGATTGCATATTTCCGAAATCTATTGACATTGATTGGAGTCGAATCACATCATTTCCCATATATTTGGATGTATTCGAGTTCATTTGTGACAGATTCATTCGATATACATGAAATGAAGCCATTTGCGATCGATTGTCACTTTGTGTTGAATGCATATTTTCGAAATCTATTGACATCAATCGAAGTCGAATCACATCATTTCTCATATATTTGGAATTATTAGAGTTTATTTGTGTCAAATACATTCGATATACATGACTTGAAGCCAATTGTGATCGATTGTCATTTTGTGTTGATTGCATATTCTCGAAATCTATTGACATAAATTGAAGTCGAATCACATCATACCTCATATATAAGAAATTGTTAGAGTTTATTTGTGTCAGATACATTCGATATAGATGAATTGAAGCCAATAGTGATCGATTGTCACTTTGTGTTGATTGCATATTCTCGAAATCTATTGACATCAATTGGAGTCGAATCACATAATTCCTCATATATTTGGAATTATTAGAGTTTATTTGTATCAGATTCATCCGATATACATGAATTGGGGCCAAATGAGATCGATTGTCACTTTGTGTTAATTGTATATTCTCGAAATTTATTGACGTCTATTGATGTCAAATCACATCCTTCCTCATATATTTGGAATTATTAGAGTTTATTCGTATCAGATACATTCGATATACATGAATTGAAGCCAATTGTGATCGATTGTCCCTTTGTGTTAATGGTATATTTTCGAAATCTTTTGACATCTATTGAAGTCGAATCACATCATATCTCATATATTTGGAAGTATCAGAGTTATTTGTATCAGATACATTCGATATACATGAATTGAAGCCAATTGTGATCGATTGTCACTTTGTGTTGATTGCATATTCTCGAAATCTATTGACATCAATTGGAGTCGAATCCCATCATTTCTCATATATTTGGAATTATTAAAGTTTATTTGTGTCAGATACATTCGATATACATGAATTGAAGCCAATTGTGATCGATTGTCACTTTGTGTTGATTGCATATTCTCGAAATCTATTGACATCAATGGAAGTAGAATCCCATCATTTCTCATATATAAGGAATTATTAGAGTTTACTTGTGTCAGATACATTCGATATACATGAATTGAAGCCAATTGTGATCGACTGTCACTTTGTGTTGATTGCATATTCTCGAAATCTACTGACATCAATTGTAGTCGAATCACATCATTTCTCATATATTTGGAAATATTGGAGTTTATTTGTATCAGATATATTCGATATACATGAATTGAAACCAATTGTGATCGATTGTCACCTTGTGTTGATTGCATATTTCCGAAATCTATTGACATTGATTGGAGTCGAATCACATCATTTCTCATATATTTGGATGTATTCGAGTTCATTTGTGACAGATTCATTCGATATACATGAAATGAAGCCATTTGCGATCGATTGTCACTTTGTGTTGATTGCATATTTTCGAAATCTATTGACATCAATCGAAGTCGAATCACATCATTTCTCATATATTTGGAATTATTAGAGTTTATTTGTGTCAAATACATTCGATATACATGACTTGAAGCCAATTGTGATCGATTGTCATTTTGTGTTGATTGCATATTCTCGAAATCTATTGACATCAATTGAAGTCAAATCACATCATACCTCATATATAAGAAATTGTTAGAGTTTATTTGTGTCAGATACATTCGATATACATGAATTGAAGCCAATAGTGATCGATTGTCACTTTGTGTTGATTGCATATTCTCGAAATCTATTGACATCAATTGGAGTCGAATCACATAATTCCTCATATATTTGGAATTATTAGAGTTTATTTGTATCAGATTCATCCGATATACATGAATTGGGGCCAAATGAGATCGATTGTCACTTTGTGTTAATTGTATATTCTCGAATTTTATTGACGTCTATTGATGTCAAATCATATCCTTCCTCATATATTTGGAATTATTAGAGTTTATTCGTATCAGATACATTCGATATACATGAATTGAAGCCAATTGTGATCGATTGTCCCTTTGTGTTAATGGTATATTTTCGAAATCTTTTGACATCTATTGAAGTCGAATCACATCATATCTCATATATTTGGAAGTATCAGAGTTTATTTGTATCAGATACATTCGATATACATGAATTGGGGCCAATTGTGATCGATTGTCACTTTGTGTTAATTGTATATTCTCGAAATCTATTGACATCGATTGAAGTCGAATCACATCATATCTCATATATTTGGAAGTATCAGAGTTTATTTGTATCAAATACATTCGATATACATAAATTGAAGCCAATTGTGATCAATTGTCACTTTGTGTTGATTGAATATTCTCGAAATCTATTGACATCAATTGGAGTCGAATCACATCATTTCTCATATATTTGGTAATATTAGAGTTTATTTGTATCAGATACATTCGATATACATGAATTGAAGCCATTTGCGATCGATTGTCACTTTGTGTTGATTGCATATTTTCGAAATCTATTGACATCAATCGAAGTCGAATCACATCATTTCTCATATATTTGGAAATATTGGAGTTTATCTGTATCAGATACATTCGATATACATAAATTGAAGCCAATTGTGATCAATTGTCACTTTGTGTTGATTGCATATTCTCGAAATCTATTAACATTGATTGGACTCGAATCACATCATTTCTCATATATTTGGAATTATTAGAGTTTATTTGTGTCAAATACATTCGATATACATGAATTGAAGCCAATTGTGATCGATTGTCACTTTGTGATGATTGCATATTCTCGAAATCTATTGACATCAATTGGAGTCTAATCATATCATTTCTCATATATTTGGAAATATTAGAATTTATTTGTATCAGATACATTCGATATACATGAATTGAAGCCAATTGTGATCGATTGTCACTTTGTGATGATTACATATTCTCGAAATCTATTGACATCAATTGGAGTCTAATCATATCATTTCTCATATATTTGGAAATATTAGAATTTATTTGTATCAGATACATTCGATATACATAAATTGAAGCCAATTGTGATCGATTGTCACTTTGTGTTGATTGCATATTTTCGAAATCTATTGACATCAATCGAAGTCGAATCACATCATTTCCTATATATTTGCAATTATTAGAGTTTATTTGTGTCAGATACATTCGATATACATGAATTGAAGCCAATTGTGATCGATTGTCCCTTTGTGTTAATGGTATATTTTCGAAATCTTTTGACATCTATTGGAGTCGAATCACATCATATCTCATATATTTGGAAGTATCAGAGTTTATTTGTATCAGATACATTCGATATACATGAATTGGGGCCAATTGTGATCGATTGTCACTTTGTGTTAATTGTATATTCTCGAAATCTATTGACATCGATTGAAGTCGAATCACATCATATCTCATATATTTGGAAGTATCAGAGTTTATTTGTATCAAATACATTCGATATACATAAATTGAAGACAATTGTGATAAATTGTCACTTTGTGTTGATTGCATATTCTCGAAATCTATTAACATTGATTGGACTCGAATCACATCATTTCTCATATATTTGGAATTATTAGAGTTTATTTGTGTCAAATACATTCGATATACATGAATTGAAGCCAATTGTGATCGATTGTCACTTTGTGATGATTGCATATTCTCGAAATCTATTGACATCAATTGGAGTCTAATCATATCATTTCTCATATATTTGGAAATATTAGAATTTATTTGTATCAGATACATTCGATATACATAAATTGAAGCCAATTGTGATCAATTGTCACTTTGTGTTGATTGCATATTCTCGAAATCTATTGACATCAATTGGAGTCGAATCACATCATTTCTCATATATTTGGTAATATTAGAGTTTATTTGTATCAGATACATTCGATATACATGAATTGAAGCCAATTGTGATCGATTGTCACTTTGTGATGATTACATATTCTCGAAATCTATTGACATCAATTGGAGTCTAATCATATCATTTCTCATATATTTGGAAATATTAGAATTTATTTGTATCAGATACATTCGATATACATAAATTGAAGCCAATTGTGATCGATTGTCACTTTGTGTTGATTGCATATTTTCGAAATCTATTGACATCAATCGAAGTCGAATCACATCATTTCCTATATATTTGCAATTATTAGAGTTTATTTGTGTCAGATACATTCGATATAAATGAATTCAAGCCAAGTGAGATCGATTATCACTTTGTGTTGATTGCATATTTCCGAAATCTATTGACATTGATTGGAGTCGAATCACATCATTTCTCATATATTTGGATGTATTCGAGTTCATTTGTGTCAGATTCATTCGATATACATGAATTGAAGCCAATTGTGATCGATTGTCCCTTTGTGTTAATGGTATATTTTCGAAATCTTTTGACATCTATTGAAGTCGAATCACATCATATCTCATATATTTGGAAGTATCAGAGTTTATTTGTATCAGATACATTCGATATACATGAATTGGGGCCAATTGTGATCGATTGTCACTTTGTGTTAATTGTATATTCTCGAAATCTATTGACATCGATTGAAGTCGAATCACATCATATCTCATATATTTGGAAGTATCAGAGTTTATTTGTATCAGATACATTCGATATACATAAATTGAAGACAATTGTGATAAATTGTCACTTTGTGTTGATTGCATATTCTCGAAATCTACTGACATCAATTGTAGTCGAATCACATCATTTCTCATATATTTGGAAATATTGGAGTTTATTTGTATCAGATATATTCGATATACATGAATTGAAACCAATTGTGATCGATTGTCACCTTGTGTTGATTGCATATTTCCGAAATCTATTGACATTGATTGGAGTCGAATCACATCATTTCCCATATATTTGGATGTATTCGAGTTCATTTGTGACAGATTCATTCGATATACATGAAATGAAGCCATTTGCGATCGATTGTCACTTTGTGTTGATTGCATATTTTCGAAATCTATTGACATCAATCGAAGTCGAATCACATCATTTCTCATATATTTGGAATTATTAGAGTTTATTTGTGTCAAATACATTCGATATACATGACTTGAAGCCAATTGTGATCGATTGTCATTTTGTGTTGATTGCATATTCTCGAAATCTATTGACATAAATTGAAGTCGAATCACATCATTTCTCATATATCTGGAGTTATTATAGTCTATTTATGTCAGATACATTCGATATAGATGAATTGAAGCCAATAGTGATCGATTGTCACTTTGTGTTGATTGCATATTCTCGAAATCTATTGACATCAATTGGAGTCGAATCACATAATTCCTCATATATTTGGAATTATTAGAGTTTATTTGTATCAGATTCATCCGATATACATGAATTGGGGCCAAATGAGATCGATTGTCACTTTGTGTTAATTGTATATTCTCGAAATTTATTGACGTCTATTGATGTCAAATCACATCCTTCCTCATATATTTGGAATTATTAGAGTTTATTCGTATCAGACCCATTCGATATACATGAATTGAAGCCAATTGTGATCGATTGTCCCTTTGTGTTAATGGTATATTTTCGAAATCTTTTGACATCTATTGAAGTCGAATCACATCATATCTCATATATTTGGAAGTATCAGAGTTTATTTGTGTCAGATACATTCGATATACATGAATTGAAGCCAATTGTGATCGATTGTCACTTTGTGTTGATTGCATATTCTCGAAATCTATTGACATCAATGGAAGTAGAATCCCATCATTTCTCATATATAAGGAATTATTAGAGTTTACTTGTGTCAGATACATTCGATATACATGAATTGAAGCCAATTGTGATCGACTGTCACTTTGTGTTAATTGCATATCCTCGAAATCTACTGACATTGATTGGAGTCGAATCACATCATTTCTCATATATTTGGATGTATTCGAGTTCATTTGTGACAGATTCATTCGATATACATGAAATGAAGCCATTTGCGATCGATTGTCACTTTGTATTGATTGCATATTTTCGAAATCTATTGACATCAATCGAAGTCGAATCACATCATTTCTCATATATTTGGAAATATTGGAGTTTATTTGTATCAGATATATTCGATATACATGAATTGAAACCAATTGTGATCGATTGTCACCTTGTGTTGATTGCATATTTCCGAAATCTATTGATATTGATTGGAGTCGAATCACATCATTTCTCATATATTTGGATGTATTCGAGTTCATTTGTGACAGATTCATTCGATATACATGGAATGAAGCCATTTGCGATCGATTGTCACTTTGTGTTGATTGCATATTTTCGAAATCTATTGACATCAATCGAAGTCGAATCACATCATTTCTCATATATTTGGAATTATTAGAGTTTATTTGTGTCAAATACATTCGATATACATGACTTGAAGCCAATTGTGATCGATTGTCATTTTGTGATGATTGCATATTCTCGAAAACTATTGACATCAATTGGAGTCTAATCATATCATTTCTCATATATTTGGAAATATTAGAATTTATTTGTATCAGATACATTCGATATACATAAATTGAAGCCAATTGTGATCAATTGTCACTTTGTGTTGATTGAATATTCTCGAAATCTATTGACATCAATTGGAGTCGAATCACATCATTTCTCATATATTTGGTAATATTAGAGTTTATTTGTATCAGATACATTCGATATACATGAATTGAAGCCATTTGCGATCGATTGTCACTTTGTGTTGATTGCATATTTTCGAAATCTATTGACATCAATCGAAGTCGAATCACATCATTTCTCATATATTTGGAAATATTGGAGTTTATCTGTATCAGATACATTCGATATACATAAATTGAAGCCAATTGTGATCAATTGTCACTTTGTGTTGATTGCATATTCTCGAAATCTATTGACATCAATTGGAGTCGAATCACATCATTTCTCATATATTTGGTAATATTAGAGTTTATTTGTATCAGATACATTCGATATACATGAATTGAAGCCAATTGTGATCGATTGTCACTTTGTGATGATTACATATTCTCGAAATCTATTGACATCAATTGGAGTCTAATCATATCATTTCTCATATATTTGGAAATATTAGAATTTATTTGTATCAGATACATTCGATATACATAAATTGAAGCCAATTGTGATCGATTGTCACTTTGTGTTGATTGCATATTTTCGAAATCTATTGACATCAATCGAAGTCGAATCACATCATTTCCTATATATTTGCAATTATTAGAGTTTATTTATGTCAGATACATTCGATATAAATGAAATCAAGCCAATTGAGATCGATTATCACTTTGTGTTGATTGCATATTTCCGAAATCTATTGACATTGATTGGAGTCGAATCACATCATTTCTCATATATTTGGATGTATTCGAGTTCATTTGTGTCATATTCATTCGATATACATGAATTGGGGCCAATTGTGATCGATTGTCACTTTGTGTTAATTGTATATTCTCGAAATCTATTGACATCGATTGAAGTCGAATCACATCATATCTCATATATTTGGAAGTATCAGAGTTTATTTGTATCAGATACATTCGATATACATGAATTGAAGCCAATTGTGATCGATTGTCACTTTGTGTTGATTGCATATTCTCGAAATCTATTGACATCAATTGGAGTCGAATCCCATCATTTCTCATATATTTGGAATTATTGAAGTTTATTTGTGTCAGATACATTCGATATACATGACTTGAAGCCAATTGTGATCGATTGTCATTTTGTGTTGATTGCATATTCTCGAAATCTATTGACATCAATTGAAGTCGAATCACATCATTTCTCATATATCTGGAGTTATTATAGTCTATTTATGTCAGATACATTCGATATAGATGAATTGAAGCCAATAGTGATCGATTGTCACTTTGTGTTGATTGCATATTCTCGAAATCTATTGACATCAATTGGAGTCGAATCACATAATTCCTCATATATTTGGAATTATTAGAGTTTATTTGTATCAGATTCATCCGATATACATGAATTGGGGCAAATGAGATCGATTGTCACTTTGTGTTAATTGTATATTCTCGAAATTTATTGACGTCTATTGATGTCAAATCACATCCTTCCTCATATATTTGGAATTATTAGGGTTTATTCGTATCAGATACATTCGATATACATGAATTGAAGCCAATTGTGATCGATTGTCCCTTTGTGTTAATGGTATATTTTCGAAATCTTTTGACATCTATTGAAGTCGAATCACATCATATCTCATATATTTGGAAGTATCAGAGTTTATTTGTATCAGATACATTCGATATACATGAATTGAAGCCAATTGTGATCGATTGTCACTTTGTGTTGATTGCATATTCTCGAAATCTATTGACATCAATTGGAGTCGAATCCCATCATTTCTCATATATTTGGAATTATTAAAGTTTATTTGTGTCAGATACATTCGATATACATGAATTGAAGCCAATTGTGATCGATTGTCACTTTGTGTTGATTGCATATTCTCGAAATCTATTGACATCAATGGAAGTAGAATCCCTTCATTTCTCATATATAAGGAATTATTAGAGTTTACTTGTGTCAGATACATTCGATATACATGAATTGAAGCCAATTGTTATCGACTGTCACTTTGTGTTGATTGCATATTCTCGAAATCTACTGACATTGATTGGAGTCGAATCACATCATTTCTCATATATTTGGATGTATTCGAGTTCATTTGTGACAGATTCATTCGATATACATGAAATGAAGCCATTTGCGATCGATTGTCACTTTGTGTTGATTGCATATTTTCGAAATCTATTGACATCAATCGAAGTCGAATCACATCATTTCTCATATATTTGAAAATATTGGAGTTTATTTGTATCAGATATATTCGATATACATGAATTGAAACCAATTGTGATCGATTGTCACCTTGTGTTGATTGCATATTTCCGAAATCTATTGACATTGATTGGAGTCGAATCACATCATTTCTCATATATTTGGATGTATTCGAGTTCATTTGTGACAGATTCATTCGATATACATGAAATGAAGCCATTTGCGATCGATTGTCACTTTGTGTTGATTGCATATTTTCGAAATCTATTGACATCAATCGAAGTCGAATCACATCATTTCTCATATATTTGGAATTATTAGAGTTTATTTGTGTCAAATACATTCGATATACATGACTTGAAGCCAATTGTGATCGATTGTCATTTTGTGATGATTGCATATTCTCGAAATCTATTGACATCAATTGGAGTCGAATCACATTTTCTCATATATTTGGTAATATTAGAGTTTATTTGTATCAGATACATTCGATATACATGAATTGAAGCCAATTGTGATCGATTGTCACTTTGTGATGATTGCATATTCTCGAAATCTATTGACATCAATTGGAGTCTAATCATATCATTTCTCATATATTTGGAATTATTAGAGTTTATTTGTGTCAAATACATTCGATATACATGAATTGCAGCCAATTGTGATCGTTTGTCACTTTGTGATGATTGCATACTCTCGAAATCTATTGACATCAATTGGAGTCTAATCATATCATTTCTCATATATTTGGAAATATTAGAATTTATTTGTATCAGATACATTCGATATACATAAATTGAAGCCAATTGTGATCAATTGTCACTTTGTGTTGATTGAATATTCTCGAAATCTATTGACATCAATTGGAGTCGAATCACATCATTTCTCATATATTTGGTAATATTAGAGTTTATTTGTATCAGATACATTCGATATACATGAATTGAAGCCAATTGTGATCGATTGTCACTTTGTGATGATTGCATATTCTCGAAATCTATTGACATCAATTGGAGTCTAATCATATCATTTCTCATATATTTGGAATTATTAGAGTTTATTTGTGTCAAATACATTCGATATACATGAATTGAAGCCAATTGTGATCGTTTGTCACTTTGTGATGATTGCATACTCTCGAAATCTATTGACATCAATTGGAGTCTAATCATATCATTTCTCATATATTTGGAAATATTAGAATTTATTTGTATCAGATACATTCGATATACATAAATTGAAGCCAATTGTGATCAATTGTCACTTTGTGTTGATTGAATATTCTCGAAATCTATTGACATCAATTGGAGTCGAATCACATCATTTTTCATATATTTGGTAATATTAGAGTTTATTTGTATCAGATACATTCGATATACATGAATTGAAGACAATTGTGATCGATTGTCACTTTGTGATGATTACATATTCTCGAAATCTATTGACATCAATTGGAGTCTAATCATATCATTTCTCATATATTTGGAAATATTAGAATTTATTTGTATCAGATACATCCGATATACATAAATTGAAGCCAATTGTGATCGATTGTCACTTTGTGATGATTGCATATTCTCGAAATCTATTGACATCAATTGGAGTGTAATCATATAATTTCTCATATATTTGGAGTTATTAGAGTTTATTTGTGTCAAATACATTCGATATACATGAATTCAAGCCAATTGAGATCGATTATCACTTTGTGTTGATTGCATATTTCCGAAATCTATTGACATTGATTGGAGTCGAATCACATCATTTCTCATATATTTGGATGTATTCGAGTTCATTTGTGTTATATTCATTCGATATACATGAATTGGGGCCAATTGTGATCGATTGTCACTTTGTGTTAATTGTATATTCTCGAAATCTATTGACATCGATTGAAGTCGAATCACATCATATCTCATATATTTGGAAGTATCAGAGTTTATTTGTATCAAATACATTCGATATACATAAATTGAAGACAATTGTGATAAATTGTCACTTTGTGTTGATTGCATATTCTCGAAATCTATTAACATTGATTGGACTCGAATCACATCATTTCTCATATATTTGGAATTATTAGAGTTTATTTGTGTCAAATACATTCGATATACATGAATTGAAGCCAATTGTGATCGATTGTCACTTTGTGATGATTGCATATTCTCGAAATCTATTGACATCAATTGGAGTCTAATCATATCATTTCTCATATATTTGGAAATATTAGAATTTATTTGTATCAGATACATTCGATATACATAAATTGAAGCCAATTGTGATCAATTGTCACTTTGTGTTGATTGCATATTCTCGAAATCTATTGACATCAATTGGAGTCGAATCACATCATTTCTCATATATTTGGAATTATTAGAGTTTATTTGTGTCAAATACATTCGATATACATGAATTGAAGCCAATTGTGATCGTTTGTCACTTTGTGTTGATTCAATATTCTCGAAATCTATTGACATCAATTGGAGTCGAATCACATCATTTTTCATATATTTGGTAATATTAGAGTTTATTTGTATCAGATACATTCGATATACATGAATTGAAGACAATTGTGATCGATTGTCACTTTGTGTTGATTGCATATTTTCGAAATCTATTGACATCAATCGAAGTCGAATCACATCATTTCCTATATATTTGCAATTATTAGAGTTTATTTGTGTCAGATACATTCGATATAAATGAATTCAAGCCAATTGAGATCGATTATCACTTTGTGTTGATTGCATATTTCCGAAATCTATTGACATTGATTGGAGTCGAATCACATCATTTCTCATATATTTGGATGTATTCGAGTTCATTTGTGTCAGATTCATTCGATATACATGAATTGAAGCCAATTGTGATCGATTGTCCCTTTGTGTTAATGGTATATTTTCGAAATCTTTTGACATCTATTGAAGTCGAATCACATCATATCTCATATATTTGGAAGTATCAGAGTTTATTTGTATCAGATACATTCGATATACATAAATTGAAGACAATTGTGATAAATTGTCACCTTGTGTTGATTGCATATTTCCGAAATCTATTGACATTGATTGGAGTCGAATCACATCATTTCCCATATATTTGGATGTATTCGAGTTCATTTGTGACAGATTCATTCGATATACATGAAATGAAGCCATTTGCGATCGATTGTCACTTTGTGTTGATTGCATATTTTCGAAATCTATTGACATCAATCGAAGTCGAATCACATCATTTCTCATATATTTGGAATTATTAGAGTTTATTTGTGTCAAATACATTCGATATACATGACTTGAAGCCAATTGTGATCGATTGTCATTTTGTGTTGATTGCATATTCTCGAAATCTATTGACATCAATTGAAGTCGAATCACATCATTTCTCATATATCTGGAGTTATTATAGTCTATTTATGTCAGATACATTCGATATAGATGAATTGAAGCCAATAGTGATCGATTGTCACTTTGTGTTGATTGCATATTCTCGAAATCTATTGACATCAATTGGAGTCGAATCACATAATTCCTCATATATTTGGAATTATTAGAGTTTATTTGTATCAGATTCATCCGATATACATGAATTGGGGCCAAATGAGATCGATTGTCACTTTGTGTTAATTGTATATTCTCGAAATTTATTGACGTCTATTGATGTCAAATCACATCCTTCCTCATATATTTGGAATTATTAGAGTTTATTTGTGTCAAATACATTCGATATACATGACTTGAAGCCAATTGTGATCGATTGTCATTTTGTGATGATTGCATATTCTCGAAATCTATTGACATCAATTGGAGTCGAATCACATTTTCTCATATATTTGGTAATATTAGAGTTTATTTGTATCAGATACATTCGATATACATGAATTGAAGCCAATTGTGATCGATTGTCACTTTGTGATGATTGCATATTCTCGAAATCTATTGACATCAATTGGAGTCTAATCATATCATTTCTCATATATTTGGAATTATTAGAGTTTATTTGTGTCAAATACATTCGATATACATGAATTGCAGCCAATTGTGATCGTTTGTCACTTTGTGATGATTGCATACTCTCGAAATCTATTGACATCAATTGGAGTCTAATCATATCATTTCTCATATATTTGGAAATATTAGAATTTATTTGTATCAGATACATTCGATATACATAAATTGAAGCCAATTGTGATCAATTGTCACTTTGTGTTGATTGAATATTCTCGAAATCTATTGACATCAATTGGAGTCGAATCACATCATTTCTCATATATTTGGTAATATTAGAGTTTATTTGTATCAGATACATTCGATATACATGAATTGAAGCCAATTGTGATCGATTATCACTTTGTGATGATTGCATATTCTCGAAATCTATTGACATCAATTGGAGTCTAATCATATCATTTCTCATATATTTGGAATTATTAGAGTTTATTTGTGTCAAATACATTCGATATACATGAATTGAAGCCAATTGTGATCGTTTGTCACTTTGTGATGATTGCATACTCTCGAAATCTATTGACATCAATTGGAGTCTAATCATATCATTTCTCATATATTTGGAAATATTAGAATTTATTTGTATCAGATACATTCGATATACATAAATTGAAGCCAATTGTGATCAATTGTCACTTTGTGTTGATTCAATATTCTCGAAATCTATTGACATCAATTGGAGTCGAATCACATCATTTTTCATATATTTGGTAATATTAGAGTTTATTTGTATCAGATACATTCGATATACATGAATTGAAGACAATTGTGATCGATTGTCACTTTGTGATGATTACATATTCTCGAAATCTATTGACATCAATTGGAGTCTAATCATATCATTTCTCATATATTTGGAAATATTAGAATTTATTTGTATCAGATACATCCGATATACATAAATTGAAGCCAATTGTGATCGATTGTCACTTTGTGATGATTGCATATTCTCGAAATCTATTGACATCAATTGGGGTGTAATCATATAATTTCTCATATATTTGGAGTTATTAGAGTTTATTTGTGTCAAATACATTCGATATACATGAATTCAAGCCAATTGAGATCGATTATCACTTTGTGTTGATTGCATATTTCCGAAATCTATTGACATTGATTGGAGTCGAATCACATCATTTCTCATATATTTGGATGTATTCGAGTTCATTTGTGTTATATTCATTCGATATACATGAATTGGGGCCAATTGTGATCGATTGTCACTTTGTGTTAATTGTATATTCTCGAAATCTATTGACATCGATTGAAGTCGAATCACATCATATCTCATATATTTGGAAGTATCAGAGTTTATTTGTATCAAATACATTCGATATACATAAATTGAAGACAATTGTGATAAATTGTCACTTTGTGTTGATTGCATATTCTCGAAATCTATTAACATTGATTGGACTCGAATCACATCATTTCTCATATATTTGGAATTATTAGAGTTTATTTGTGTCAAATACATTCGATATACATGAATTGAAGCCAATTGTGATCGATTGTCACTTTGTGATGATTGCATATTCTCGAAATCTATTGACATCAATTGGAGTCTAATCATATCATTTCTCATATATTTGGAAATATTAGAATTTATTTGTATCAGATACATTCGATATACATAAATTGAAGCCAATTGTGATCAATTGTCACTTTGTGTTGATTGCATATTCTCGAAATCTATTGACATCAATTGGAGTCGAATCACATCATTTCTCATATATTTGGTAATATTAGAGTTTATTTGTATCAGATACATTCGATATACATGAATTGAAGCCAATTGTTATCGATTGTCACTTTGTGATGATTACATATTCTCGAAATCTATTGACATCAATTGGAGTCTAATCATATCATTTCTCATATATTTGGAAATATTAGAATTTATTTGTATCAGATACATTCGATATACATAAATTGAAGCCAATTGTGATCGATTGTCACTTTGTGTTGATTGCATATTTTCGAAATCTATTGACATCAATCGAAGTCGAATCACATCATTTCCTATATATTTGCAATTATTAGAGTTTATTTGTGTCAGATACATTCGATATAAATGAATTCAAGCCAATTGAGATCGATTATCACTTTGTGTTGATTGCATATTTCCGAAATCTATTGACATTGATTGGAGTCGAATCACATCATTTCTCATATATTTGGATGTATTCGAGTTCATTTGTGTCAGATTCATTCGATATACATGAATTGAAGCCAATTGTGATCGATTGTCCCTTTGTGTTAATGGTATATTTTCGAAATCTTTTGACATCTATTGAAGTCGAATCACATCATATCTCATATATTTGGAAGTATCAGAGTTTATTTGTATCAGATACATTCGATATACATAAATTGAAGACAATTGTGATAAATTGTCACTTTGTGTTGATTGCATATTCTCGAAATCTACTGACATCAATTGTAGTCGAATCACATCATTTCTCATATATTTGGAAATATTGGAGTTTATTTGTATCAGATATATTCGATATACATGAATTGAAACCAATTGTGATCGATTGTCACCTTGTGTTGATTGCATATTTCCGAAATCTATTGACATTGATTGGAGTCGAATCACATCATTTCCCATATATTTGGATGTATTCGAGTTCATTTGTGACAGATTCATTCGATATACATGAAATGAAGCCATTTGCGATCGATTGTCACTTTGTGTTGATTGCATATTTTCGAAATCTATTGACATCAATCGAAGTCGAATCACATCATTTCTCATATATTTGGAATTATTAGAGTTTATTTGTGTCAAATACATTCGATATACATGACTTGAAGCCAATTGTGATCGATTGTCATTTTGTGTTGATTGCATATTCTCGAAATCTATTGACATCAATTGAAGTCGAATCACATCATTTCTCATATATCTGGAGTTATTATAGTCTATTTATGTCAGATACATTCGATATAGATGAATTGAAGCCAATAGTGATCGATTGTCACTTTGTGTTGATTGCATATTCTCGAAATCTATTGACATCAATTGGAGTCGAATCACATAATTCCTCATATATTTGGAATTATTAGAGTTTATTTGTATCAGATTCATCCGATATACATGAATTGGGGCCAAATGAGATCGATTGTCACTTTGTGTTAATTGTATATTCTCGAAATTTATTGACGTCTATTGATGTCAAATCACATCCTCCCTCATATATTTGGAATTATTAGAGTTTTTCGTATCAGATACATTCGATATACATGAATTGAAGCCATTTGCGATCGATTGTCACTTTGTGTTGATTGCATATTTTCGAAATCTATTGACATCAATCGAAGTCGAATCACATCATTTCTCATATATTTGGAAATATTGGAGTTTATTTGTATCAGATATATTCGATATACATGAATTGAAGCCAATTGTGATCGATTGTCCCTTTGTGTTAATGGTATATTTTCGAAATCTTTTGACATCGATTGAAGTCGAATCACATCATATCTCATATATTTGGAAGTATCAGAGTTTTTTTGTATCAGATACATTCGATATACATGAATTGAAGCCAATTGTGATCGATTGTCACTTTGTGTTGATTGCATATTCTCGAAATCTATTGACATCAATTGGAGTCGAATCCCATCATTTCTCATATATTTGGAATTATTAAAGTTTATTTGTGTCAGATACATTCGATATACATGAATTGAAGCCAATTGTGATCGATTGTCACTTTGTGTTGATTGCATATTCTCGAAATCTATTGACATCAATGGAAGTAGAATCCCATCATTTCTCATATATAAGGAATTATTAGAGTTTACTTGTGTCAGATACATTCGATATACATGAATTGAAGCCAATTGTGATCGACTGTCACTTTGTGTTGATTGCATATTCTCGAAATCTACTGACATCAATTGTAGTCGAATCACATCATTTCTCATATATTTGGAAATATTGGAGTTTATTTGTATCAGATATATTCGATATACATGAATTGAAACCAATTGTGATCGATTGTCACCTTGTGTTGATTGCATATTTCCGAAATCTATTGACATTGATTGGAGTCGAATCACAACATTTCTCATATATTTGGATGTATTCGAGTTCATTTGTGACAGATTCATTCGATATACATGAAATGAAGCCATTTGCGATCGATTGTCACTTTGTGTTGATTGCATATTTTCGAAATCTATTGACATCAATCGAAGTCGAATCACATCATTTCTCATATATTTGGAATTATTAGAGTTTATTTGTGTCAAATACATTCGATATACATGACTTGAAGCCAATTGTGATCGATTGTCATTTTGTGTTGATTGCATATTCTCGAAATCTATTGACATCAATTGAAGTCGAATCACATCATACCTCATATATAAGAAATTGTTAGAGTTTATTTGTGTCAGATACATTCGATATACATGAATTGAAGCCAATAGTGATCGATTGTCACTTTGTGTTGATTGCATATTCTCGAAATCTATTGACATCAATTGGAGTCGAATCACATAATTCCTCATATATTTGGAATTATTAGAGTTTATTTGTATCAGATTCATCCGATATACATGAATTGGGGCCAAATGAGATCGATTGTCCCTTTGTGTTAATGGTATATTTTCGAAATCTATTGACATCGATTGATGTCGAATCACATCATATCTCATATATTTGGAAGTATCAGAGTTTATTTGTATCAAATACATTCGATATACATAAATTGAAGACAATTGTGATCGATTGTCACTTTGTGATGATTGCATATTCTCGAAATCTATTGACATCAATTGGAGTCGAATCACATAATTCCTCATATATTTGGAATTATTAGAGTTTATTTGTATCAGATTCATCCGATATACATGAATTGGGGCCAAATGAGATCGATTGTCACTTTGTGTTAATTGTATATTCTCGAAATTTATTGACGTCTATTGATGTCAAATCACATCCTTCCTCATATATTTGGAATTATTAGAGTTTTTCGTATCAGATACATTCGATATACATGAATTGAAGCCATTTGCGATCGATTGTCACTTTGTGTTGATTGCATATTTTCGAAATCTATTGACATCAATCGAAGTCGAATCACATCATTTCTCATATATTTGGAAATATTGGAGTTTATTTGTATCAGATATATTCGATATACATGAATTGAAGCCAATTGTGATCGATTGTCCCTTTGTGTTAATGGTATATTTTCGAAATCTTTTGACATCGATTGAAGTCGAATCACATCATATCTCATATATTTGGAAGTATCAGAGTTTATTTGTATCAGATACATTCGATATACATGAATTGAAGCCAATTGTGATCGATTGTCACTTTGTGTTGATTGCATATTCTCGAAATCTATTGACATCAATTGGAGTCGAATCCCATCATTTCTCATATATTTGGAATTATTAAAGTTTATTTGTGTCAGATACATTCGATATACATGAATTGAAGCCAATTGTGATCGATTGTCACTTTGTGTTGATTGCATATTCTCGAAATCTATTGACATCAATGGAAGTAGAATCCCATCATTTCTCATATATAAGGAATTATTAGAGTTTACTTGTGTCAGATACATTCGATATACATGAATTGAAGCCAATTGTGATCGACTGTCACTTTGTGTTGATTGCATATTCTCGAAATCTACTGACATCAATTGTAGTCGAATCACATCATTTCTCATATATTTGGAAATATTGGAGTTTATTTGTATCAGATATATTCGATATACATGAATTGAAACCAATTGTGATCGATTGTCACCTTGTGTTGATTGCATATTTCCGAAATCTATTGACATTGATTGGAGTCGAATCACATCATTTCTCATATATTTGGATGTATTCGAGTTCATTTGTGACAGATTCATTTGATATACATGAAATGAAGCCATTTGCGATCGATTGTCACTTTGTGTTGATTGCATATTTTCGAAATCTATTGACATCAATCGAAGTCGAATCACATCATTTCTCATATATTTGGAATTATTAGAGTTTATTTGTGTCAAATACATTCGATATACATGACTTGAAGCCAATTGTGATCGATTGTCATTTTGTGTTGATTGCATATTCTCGAAATCTATTGACATCAATTGAAGTCGAATCACATCATACCTCATATATAAGAAATTGTTAGAGTTTATTTGTGTCAGATACATTCGATATACATGAATTGAAGCCAATAGTGATCGATTGTCACTTTGTGTTGATTGCATATTCTCGAAATCTATTGACATCAATTGGAGTCGAATCACATAATTCCTCATATATTTGGAATTATTAGAGTTTATTTGTATCAGATTCATCCGATATACATGAATTGGGGCCAAATGAGATCGATTGTCCCTTTGTGGTAATGGTATATTTTCGAAATCTATTGACATCGATTGATGTCGAATCACATCATATCTCATATATTTGGAAGTATCAGAGTTTATTTGTATCAAATACATTCGATATACATAAATTGAAGACAATTGTGATAAATTGTCACTTTGTGTTGATTGCATATTCTCGAAATCTATTAACATTGATTGGACTCGAATCACATCATTTCTCATATATTTGGAATTATTAGAGTTTATTTGTGTCAAATACATTCGATATACATGAATTGAAGCCAATTGTGATCGATTGTCACTTTGTGATGATTGCATATTCTCGAAATCTATTGACATCAATTGGAGTCTAATCATATCATTTCTCATATATTTGGAAATATTAGAATTTATTTGTATCAGATACATTCGATATACATAAATTGAAGCCAATTGTGATCAATTGTCACTTTGTGTTGATTGCATATTCTCGAAATCTATTGACATCAATTGGAGTCGAATCACATCATTTCTCATATATTTGGAATTATTAGAGTTTATTTGTGTCAAATACATTCGATATACATGACTTGAAGCCAATTGTGATCGATTGTCATTTTGTGTTGATTGCATATTCTCGAAATCTATTGACATCAATTGAAGTCGAATCACATCATTTCTCATATATCTGGAGTTATTATAGTCTATTTATGTCAGATACATTCGATATAGATGAATTGAAGCCAATAGTGATCGATTGTCACTTTGTGTTGATTGCATATTCTCGAAATCTATTGACATCAATTGGAGTCGAATCACATAATTCCTCATATATTTGGAATTATTAGAGTTTATTTGTATCAGATTCATCCGATATACATGAATTGGGGCCAAATGAGATCGATTGTCACTTTGTGTTAATTGTATATTCTCGAAATTTATTGACGTCTATTGATGTCAAATCACATCCTCCCTCATATATTTGGAATTATTAGAGTTTTTCGTATCAGATACATTCGATATACATGAATTGAAGCCATTTGCGATCGATTGTCACTTTGTGTTGATTGCATATTTTCGAAATCTATTGACATCAATCGAAGTCGAATCACATCATTTCTCATATATTTGGAAGTATCAGAGTTTATTTGTATCAGATACATTCGATATACATAAATTGAAGACAATTGTGATAAATTGTCACTTTGTGTTGATTGCATATTCTCGAAATCTACTGACATCAATTGTAGTCGAATCACATCATTTCTCATATATTTGGAAATATTGGAGTTTATTTGTATCAGATATATTCGATATACATGAATTGAAACCAATTGTGATCGATTGTCACCTTGTGTTGATTGCATATTTCCGAAATCTATTGACATTGATTGGAGTCGAATCACATCATTTCCCATATATTTGGATGTATTCGAGTTCATTTGTGACAGATTCATTCGATATACATGAAATGAAGCCATTTGCGATCGATTGTCACTTTGTGTTGATTGCAAATTTTCGAAATCTATTGACATCAATCGAAGTCGAATCACATCATTTCTCATATATTTGGAATTATTAGAGTTTATTTGTGTCAAATACATTCGATATACATGACTTGAAGCCAATTGTGATCGATTGTCATTTTGTGTTGATTGCATATTCTCGAAATCTATTGACATCAATTGAAGTCGAATCACATCATTTCTCATATATCTGGAGTTATTATAGTCTATTTATGTCAGATACATTCGATATAGATGAATTGAAGCCAATAGTGATCGATTGTCACTTTGTGTTGATTGCATATTCTCGAAATCTATTGACATCAATTGGAGTCGAATCACATAATTCCTCATATATTTGGAATTATTAGAGTTTATTTGTATCAGATTCATCCGATATACATGAATTGGGGCCAAATGAGATCGATTGTCACTTTGTGTTAATTGTATATTCTCGAAATTTATTGACGTCTATTGATGTCAAATCACATCCTTCCTCATATATTTGGAATTATTAGAGTTTTTCGTATCAGATACATTCGATATACATGAATTGAAGCCATTTGCGATCGATTGTCACTTTGTGTTGATTGCATATTTTCGAAATCTATTGACATCAATCGAAGTCGAATCACATCATTTCTCATATATTTGGAAATATTGGAGTTTATTTGTATCAGATATATTCGATATACATGAATTGAAGCCAATTGTGATCGATTGTCCCTTTGTGTTAATGGTATATTTTCGAAATCTTTTGACATCGATTGAAGTCGAATCACATCATATCTCATATATTTGGAAGTATCAGAGTTTATTTGTATCAGATACATTCGATATACATGAATTGAAGCCAATTGTGATCGATTGTCACTTTGTGTTGATTGCATATTCTCGAAATCTATTGACATCAATTGGAGTCGAATCCCATCATTTCTCATATATTTGGAATTATTAAAGTTTATTTGTGTCAGATACATTCGATATACATGAATTGAAGCCAATTGTGATCGATTGTCACTTTGTGTTGATTGCATATTCTCGAAATCTATTGACATCAATGGAAGTAGAATCCCATCATTTCTCATATATAAGGAATTATTAGAGTTTACTTGTGTCAGATACATTCGATATACATGAATTGAAGCCAATTGTGATCGACTGTCACTTTGTGTTGATTGCATATTCTCGAAATCTACTGACATCAATTGTAGTCGAATCACATCATTTCTCATATATTTGGAAATATTGGAGTTTATTTGTATCAGATATATTCGATATACATGAATTGAAACCAATTGTGATCGAATGTCACCTTGTGTTGATTGCATATTTCCGAAATCTATTGACATTGATTGGAGTCGAATCACATCATTTCTCATATATTTGGATGTATTCGAGTTCATTTGTGAGAGATTCATTTGATATACATGAAATGAAGCCATTTGCGATCGATTGTCACTTTGTGTTGATTGCATATTTTCGAAATCTATTGACATCAATCGAAGTCGAATCACATCATTTCTCATATATTTGGAATTATTAGAGTTTATTTGTGTCAAATACATTCGATATACATGACTTGAAGCCAATTGTGATCGATTGTCATTTTGTGTTGATTGCATATTCTCGAAATCTATTGACATCAATTGAAGTCGAATCACATCATACCTCATATATAAGAAATTGTTAGAGTTTATTTGTGTCAGATACATTCGATATACATGAATTGAAGCCAATAGTGATCGATTGTCACTTTGTGTTGATTGCATATTCTCGAAATCTATTGACATCAATTGGAGTCGAATCACATAATTCCTCATATATTCGGAATTATTAGAGTTTATTTGTATCAGATTCATCCGATATACATGAATTGGGGCCAAATGAGATCGATTGTCCCTTTGTGTTAATGGTATATTTTCGAAATCTATTGACATCGATTGATGTCGAATCACATCATATCTCATATATTTGGAAGTATCAGAGTTTATTTGTATCAAATACATTCGATATACATAAATTGAAGACAATTGTGATCGATTGTCACTTTGTGATGATTGCATATTCTCGAAATCTATTGACATCAATTGGAGTCGAATCACATAATTCCTCATATATTTGGAATTATTAGAGTTTATTTGTATCAGATTCATCCGATATACATGAATTGGGGCCAAATGAGATCGATTGTCACTTTGTGTTAATTGTATATTCTCGAAATTTATTGACGTCTATTGATGTCAAATCACATCCTTCCTCATATATTTGGAATTATTAGAGTTTTTCGTATCAGATACATTCGATATACATGAATTGAAGCCATTTGCGATCGATTGTCACTTTGTGTTGATTGCATATTTTCGAAATCTATTGACATCAATCGAAGTCGAATCACATCATTTCTCATATATTTGGAAATATTGGAGTTTATTTGTATCAGATATATTCGATATACATGAATTGAAGCCAATTGTGATCGATTGTCCCTTTGTGTTAATGGTATATTTTCGAAATCTTTTGACATCGATTGAAGTCGAATCACATCATATCTCATATATTTGGAAGTATCAGAGTTTATTTGTATCAGATACATTCGATATACATGAATTGAAGCCAATTGTGATCGATTGTCACTTTGTGTTGATTGCATATTCTCGAAATCTATTGACATCAATTGGAGTCGAATCCCATCATTTCTCATATATTTGGAATTATTAAAGTTTATTTGTGTCAGATACATTCGATATACATGAATTGAAGCCAATTGTGATCGATTGTCACTTTGTGTTGATTGCATATTCTCGAAATCTATTGACATCAATGGAAGTAGAATCCCATCATTTCTCATATATAAGGAATTATTAGAGTTTACTTGTGTCAGATACATTCGATATACATGAATTGAAGCCAATTGTGATCGACTGTCACTTTGTGTTGATTGCATATTCTCGAAATCTACTGACATCAATTGTAGTCGAATCACATCATTTCTCATATATTTGGAAATATTGGAGTTTATTTGTATCAGATTTATTCGATATACATGAATTGAAACCAATTGTGATCGATTGTCACCTTGTGTTGATTGCATATTTCCGAAATCTATTGACATTGATTGGAGTCGAATCACATCATTTCTCATATATTTGGATGTATTCGAGTTCATTTGTGACAGATTCATTTGATATACATGAAATGAAGCCATTTGCGATCGATTGTCACTTTGTGTTGATTGCATATTTTCGAAATCTATTGACATCAATCGAAGTCGAATCACATCATTTCTCATATATTTGGAATTATTAGAGTTTATTTGTGTCAAATACATTCGATATACATGACTTGAAGCCAATTGTGATCGATTGTCATTTTGTGTTGATTGCATATTCTCGAAATCTATTGACATCAATTGAAGTCGAATCACATCATACCTCATATATAAGAAATTGTTAGAGTTTATTTGTGTCAGATACATTCGATATACATGAATTGAAGCCAATAGTGATCGATTGTCACTTTGTGTTGATTGCATATTCTCGAAATCTATTGACATCAATTGGAGTCGAATCACATAATTCCTCATATATTTGGAATTATTAGAGTTTATTTGTATCAGATTCATCCGATATACATGAATTGGGGCCAAATGAGATCGATTGTCCCTTTGTGTTAATGGTATATTTTCGAAATCTATTGACATCGATTGATGTCGAATCACATCATATCTCATATATTTGGAAGTATCAGAGTTTATTTGTATCAAATACATTCGATATACATAAATTGAAGACAATTGTGATAAATTGTCACTTTGTGTTGATTGCATATTCTCGAAATCTATTAACATTGATTGGACTCGAATCACATCATTTCTCATATATTTGGAATTATTAGAGTTTATTTGTGTCAAATACATTCGATATACATGAATTGAAGCCAATTGTGATCGATTGTCACTTTGTGATGATTGCATATTCTCGAAATCTATTGACATCAATTGGAGTCTAATCATATCATTTCTCATATATTTGGAAATATTAGAATTTATTTGTATCAGATACATTCGATATACATAAATTGAAGCCAATTGTGATCAATTGTCACTTTGTGTTGATTGCATATTCTCGAAATCTATTGACATCAATTGGAGTCGAATCACATCATTTCTCATATATTTGGTAATATTAGAGTTTATTTGTATCAGATACATTCGATATACATGAATTGAAGCCAATTGTGATCGATTGTCACTTTGTGATGATTACATATTCTCGAAATCTATTGACATCAATTGGAGTCTAATCATATCATTTCTCATATATTTGGAAATATTAGAATTTATTTGTATCAGATACATTCGATATACATAAATTGAAGCCAATTGTGATCGATTGTCACTTTGTGTTGATTGCATATTTTCGAAATCTATTGACATCAATCGAAGTCGAATCACATCATTTCCTATATATTTGCAATTATTAGAGTTTATTTGTGTCAGATACATTCGATATAAATGAATTCAAGCCAATTGAGATCGATTATCACTTTGTGTTGATTGCATATTTCCGAAATCTATTGACATTGATTGGAGTCGAATCACATCATTTCTCATATATTTGGATGTATTCGAGTTCATTTGTGTTAGATTCATTCGATATACATGAATTGAAGCCAATTGTGATCGATTGTCCCTTTGTGTTAATGGTATATTTTCGAAATCTTTTGACATCTATTGAAGTCGAATCACATCATATCTCATATATTTGGAAGTATCAGAGTTTATTTGTATCAGATACATTCGATATACATAAATTGAAGACAATTGTGATAAATTGTCACTTTGTGTTGATTGCATATTC
Source organism: Diorhabda carinulata (assembly GCF_026250575.1). Classification (NCBI taxonomy): domain Eukaryota; kingdom Metazoa; phylum Arthropoda; class Insecta; order Coleoptera; family Chrysomelidae; genus Diorhabda; species Diorhabda carinulata. The sequence continues at coordinate 4,401,287 of NC_079473.1, read as the reverse complement.
TCGAAATCTACTGACATCAATTGTAGTCGAATCACATCATTTCTCATATATTTGGAAATATTGGAGTTTATTTGTATCAGATATATTCGATATACATGAATTGAAACCAATTGTGATCGATTGTCACCTTGTGTTGATTGCATATTTCCGAAATCTATTGACATTGATTGGAGTCGAATAACATCATTTCCCATATATTTGGATGTATTCGAGTTCATTTGTGTCAGATTCATTCGATATACATGAATTGAAGCCAATTGTGATCGATTGTCCCTTTGTGTTAATGGTATATTTTCGAAATCTTTTGACATCTATTGAAGTCGAATCACATCATATCTCATATATTTGGAAGTATCAGAGTTTATTTGTATCAGATACATTCGATATACATAAATTGAAGACAATTGTGATAAATTGTCACTTTGTGTTGATTGCATATTCTCGAAATCTACTGACATCAATTGTAGTCGAATCACATCATTTCTCATATATTTGGAAATATTGGAGTTTATTTGTATCAGATATATTCGATATACATGAATTGAAACCAATTGTGATCGATTGTCACCTTGTGTTGATTGCATATTTCCGAAATCTATTGACATTGATTGGAGTCGAATCACATCATTTCTCATATATTTGGATGTATTCGAGTTCATTTGTGACAGATTCATTCGATATACATGAAATGAAGCCATTTGCGATCGATTGTCACTTTGTGTTGATTGCATATTTTCGAAATCTATTGACATCAATCGAAGTCGAATCACATCATTTCTCATATATTTGGAATTATTAGAGTTTATTTGTGTCAAATACATTCGATATACATGACTTGAAGCCAATTGTGATCGATTGTCATTTTGTGTTGATTGCATATTCTCGAAATCTATTGACATCAATTGAAGTCGAATCACATCATTTCTCATATATCTGGAGTTATTATAGTCTATTTATGTCAGATACATTCGATATAGATGAATTGAAGCCAATAGTGATCGATTGTCACTTTGTGTTGATTGCATATTCTCGAAATCTATTGACATCAATTGGAGTCGAATCACATAATCCCTCATATATTTGGAATTATTAGAGTTTATTTGTATCAGATTCAACCGATATACATGAATTGGGGCCAAATGAGATCGATTGTCACTTTGTGTTAATTGTATATTCTCGAAATTTATTGACGTCTATTGATGTCAAATCACATCCTTCCTCATATATTTGGAATTATTAGAGTTTTTCGTATCAGATACATTCGATATACATGAATTGAAGCCATTTGCGATCGATTGTAACTTTGTGTTGATTGCATATTTTCGAAATCTATTGACATCAATCGAAGTCGAATCACATCATTTCTCATATATTTGGAAATATTGGAGTTTATTTGTATCAGATATATTCGATATACATGAATTGAAGCCAATTGTGATCGATTGTCCCTTTGAGTTAATGGTATATTTTCGAAATCTTTTGACATCGATTGAAGTCGAATCACATCATATCTCATATATTTGGAAGTATCAGAGTTTATTTGTATCAGATACATTCGATATACATGAATTGAAGCCAATTGTGATCGATTGTCACTTTGTGTTGATTGCATATTCTCGAAATCTATTGACATCAATTGGAGTCGAATCCCATCATTTCTCATATATTTGGAATTATTAAAGTTTATTTGTGTCAGATACATTCGATATACATGAATTGAAGCCAATTGTGATCGATTGTCACTTTGTGTTGATTGCATATTCTCGAAATCTATTGACATCAATGGAAGTAGAATCCCATCATTTCTCATATATAAGGAATTATTAGAGTTTACTTGTGTCAGATACATTCGATATACATGAATTGAAGTCAATTGTGATCGACTGTCACTTTGTGTTGATTGCATATTCTCGAAATCTACTGACATCAATTGTAGTCGAATCACATCATTTCTCATATATTTGGAAATATTGGAGTTTATTTGTATCAGATATATTCGATATACATGAATTGAAACCAATTGTGATCGATTGTCACCTTGTGTTGATTGCATATTTCCGAAATCTATTGACATTGATTGGAGTCGAATCACATCATTTCTCATATATTTGGATGTATTCGAGTTCATTTGTGACAGATTCATTTGATATACATGAAATGAAGCCATTTGCGATCGATTGTCACTTTGTGTTGATTGCATATTTTCGAAATCTATTGACATCAATCGAAGTCGAATCACATCATTTCTCATATATTTGGAATTATTAGAGTTTATTTGTGTCAAATACATTCGATATACATGACTTGAAGCCAATTGTGATCGATTGTCATTTTGTGTTGATTGCATATTCTCGAAATCTATTGACATCAATTGAAGTCGAATCACATCATACCTCATATATAAGAAATTGTTAGAGTTTATTTGTGTCAGATACATTCGATATACATGAATTGAAGCCAATAGTGATCGATTGTCACTTTGTGTTGATTGCATATTTCCGAAATCTATTGACATTGATTGGAGTCGAATCACATCATTTCTCATATATTTGGATGTATTCGAGTTCATTTGTGTCAGATTCATTCGATATACATGAATTGAAGCCAATTGTGATCGATTGTCCTTTTGTGTTAATGGTATATTTTCGAAATCTTTTGACATCTATTGAAGTCGAATCACATCATATCTCATATATTTGGAAGTATCAGAGTTTATTTGTATCAGATACATTCGATATACATAAATTGAAGACAATTGTGATAAATTGTCACTTTGTGTTGATTGCATATTCTCGAAATCTACTGACATCAATTGTAGTCGAATCACATCATTTCTCATATATTTGGAAATATTGGAGTTTATTTGTATCAGATATATTCGATATACATGAATTGAAACCAATTGTGATCGATTGTCACCTTGTGTTGATTGCATATTTTTGAAATCTATTGACATTGATTGGAGTCGAATCACATCATTTCCCATATATTTGGATGTATTCGAGTTCATTTGTGACAGATTCATTCGATATACATGAAATGAAGCCATTTGCGATCGATTGTCACTTTGTGTTGATTGCATATTTTCGAAATCTATTGACATCAATCGAAGTCGAATCACATCATTTCTCATATATTTGGAGTTATTAGAGTTTATTTGTGTCAAATACATTCGATATACATGACTTGAAGCCAATTGTGATCGATTGTCATTTTGTGTTGATTGCATATTCTCGAAATCTATTGACATCAATTGAAGTCGAATCACATCATTTCTCATATATCTGGAGTTATTATAGTCTATTTATGTCAGATACATTCGATATAGATGAATTGAAGCCAATAGTGATCGATTGTCACTTTGTGTTGATTGCATATTTTCGAAATCTATTGACATCAATTGGAGTCGAATCACATAATTCCTCATATATTTGGAATTATTAGAGTTTATTTGTATCAGATTCATCCGATATACATGAATTGGGGCCAAATGAGATCGATTGTCACTTTGTGTTAATTGTATATTCTCGAAATTTATTGACGTCTATTGATGTCAAATCACATCCTTCCTCATATATTTGGAATTATTAGAGTTTTTCGTATCAGATACATTCGATATACATGAATTGAAGCCATTTGCGATCGATTGTCACTTTGTGTTGATTGCATATTTTCGAAATCTATTGACATCAATCGAAGTCGAATCACATCATTTCTCATATATTTGGAAATATTGGAGTTTATTTGTATCAGATATATTCGATATACATGAATTGAAGCCAATTGTGATCGATTGTCCCTTTGTGTTAATGGTATATTTTCGAAATCTTTTGACATCGATTGAAGTCGAATCACATCATATCTCATATATTTGGAAGTATCAGTGTTTATTTGTATCAGATACATTCGATATACATGAATTGAAGCCAATTGTGATCGATTGTCACTTTGTGTTGATTGCATATTCTCGAAATCTATTGACATCAATTGGAGTCGAATCCCATCATTTCTCATATATTTGGAATTATTAAAGTTTATTTGTGTCAGATACATTCGATATACATGAATTGAAGCCAATTGTGATCGATTGTCACTTTGTGTTGATTGCATATTCTCGAAATCTATTGACATCAATGGAAGTAGAATCCCATCATTTCTCATATATAAGGAATTATTAGAGTTTACTTGTGTCAGATACATTCGATATACATGAATTGAAGCCAATTGTGATCGACTGTCACTTTGTGTTGATTGCATATTCTCGAAATCTACTGACATCAATTGTAGTCGAATCACATCATTTCTCATATATTTGGAAATATTGGAGTTTATTTGTATCAGATATATTCGATATACATGAATTGAAACCAATTGTGATCGATTGTCACCTTGTGTTGATTGCATATTTCCGAAATCTATTGACATTGATTGGAGTCGAATCACATCATTTCTCATATATTTGGATGTATTCGAGTTCATTTGTGACAGATTCATTTGATATACATGAAATGAAGCCATTTGCGATCGATTGTCACTTTGTGTTGATTGCATATTTTCGAAATCTATTGACAACAATCGAAGTCGAATCACATCATTTCTCATATATTTGGAATTATCAGAGTTTATTTGTATCAAATACATTCGATATACATAAATTGAAGACAATTGTGATAAATTGTCACTTTGTGTTGATTGCATATTCTCGAAATCTATTAACATTGATTGGACTCGAATCACATCATTTCTCATATATTTGGAATTATTAGAGTTTATTTGTGTCAAATACATTCGATATACATGAATTGAAGCCAATTGTGATCGATTGTCACTTTGTGATGATTGCATATTCTCGAAATCTATTGACATCAATTGGAGTCTAATCATATCATTTCTCATATATTTGGAAATATTAGAATTTATTTGTATCAGATACATTCGATATACATAAATTGAAGCCAATTGTGATCAATTGTCACTTTGTGTTGATTGCATATTCTCGAAATCTATTGACATCAATTGGAGTCGAATCACATCATTTCTCATATATTTGGTAATATTAGAGTTTATTTGTATCAGATACATTCGATATACATGAATTGAAGCCAATTGTGATCGATTGTCACTTTGTGATGATTACATATTCTCGAAATCTATTGACATCAATTGGAGTCTAATCATATCATTTCTCATATATTTGGAAATATTAGAATTTATTTGTGTCAGATACATTCGATATAAATGAATTCAAGCCAATTGAGATCGATTATCACTTTGTGTTGATTGCATATTTCCGAAATCTATTGACATTGATTGGAGTCGAATCACATCATTTCTCATATATTTGGATGTATTCGAGTTCATTTGTGTCAGATTCATTCGATATACATGAATTGAAGCCAATTGTGATCGATTGTCACTTTGTGTTGATTGCATATTCTCGAAATCTATTGACATCAATTGGAGTCGAATCCCATCATTTCTCATATATTTGGAATTATTAAAGTTTATTTGTGTCAGATACATTCGATATACATGAATTGAAGCCAATTGTGATCGATTGTCACTTTGTGTTGATTGCATATTCTCGAAATCTATTGACATCAATGGAAGTAGAATCCCATCATTTCTCATATATAAGGAATTATTAGAGTTTACTTGTGTCAGATACATTCGATATACATGAATTGAAGCCAATTGTGATCGACTGTCACTTTGTGTTGATTGCATATTCTCGAAATCTACTGACATCAATTGTAGTCGAATCACATCATTTCTCATATATTTGGAAATATTGGAGTTTATTTGTATCAGATATATTCGATATACATGAATTGAAACCAATTGTGATCGATTGTCACCTTGTGTTGATTGCATATTTCCGAAATCTATTGACATTGATTGGAGTCGAATCACATCATTTCTCATATATTTGGATGTATTCGAGTTCATTTGTGACAGATTCATTTGATATACATGAAATGAAGCCATTTGCGATCGATTGTCACTTTGTGTTGATTGCATATTTTCGAAATCTATTGACAACAATCGAAGTCGAATCACATCATTTCTCATATATTTGGAATTATCAGAGTTTATTTGTATCAAATACATTCGATATACATAAATTGAAGACAATTGTGATAAATTGTCACTTTGTGTTGATTGCATATTCTCGAAATCTATTAACATTGATTGGACTCGAATCACATCATTTCTCATATATTTGGAATTATTAGAGTTTATTTGTGTCAAATACATTCGATATACATGAATTGAAGCCAATTGTGATCGATTGTCACTTTGTGATGATTGCATATTCTCGAAATCTATTGACATCAATTGGAGTCTAATCATATCATTTCTCATATATTTGGAAATATTAGAATTTATTTGTATCAGATACATTCGATATACATAAATTGAAGCCAATTGTGATCAATTGTCACTTTGTGTTGATTGCATATTCTCGAAATCTATTGACATCAATTGGAGTCGAATCACATCATTTCTCATATATTTGGTAATATTAGAGTTTATTTGTATCAGATACATTCGATATACATGAATTGAAGCCAATTGTGATCGATTGTCACTTTGTGATGATTACATATTCTCGAAATCTATTGACATCAATTGGAGTCTAATCATATCATTTCTCATATATTTGGAAATATTAGAATTTATTTGTGTCAGATACATTCGATATAAATGAATTCAAGCCAATTGAGATCGATTATCACTTTGTGTTGATTGCATATTTCCGAAATCTATTGACATTGATTGGAGTCGAATCACATCATTTCTCATATATTTGGATGTATTCGAGTTCATTTGTGTCAGATTCATTCGATATACATGAATTGAAGCCAATTGTGATCGATTGTCCCTTTGTGTTAATGGTATATTTTCGAAATCTTTTGACATCTATTGAAGTCGAATCACATCATATCTCATATATTTGGAAGTATCAGAGTTTATTTGTATCAGATACATTCGATATACATGAATTGGGGCCAATTGTGATCGATTGTCACTTTGTGTTAATTGTATATTCTCGAAATCTATTGACATCGATTGAAGTCGAATCACATCATATCTCATATATTTGGAAGTATCAGAGTTTATTTGTATCAAATACATTCGATATACATAAATTGAAGACAATTGTGATAAATTGTCACTTTGTGTTGATTGCATATTCTCGAAATCTATTAACATTGATTGGACTCGAATCACATCATTTCTCATATATTTGGAATTATTAGAGTTTATTTGTGTCAAATACATTCGATATACATGAATTGAAGCCAATTGTGATCGATTGTCACTTTGTGATGATTGCATATTCTCGGAATCTATTGACATCAATTGGAGTCTAATCATATCATTTCTCATATATTTGGAAATATTAGAATTTATTTGTATCAGATACATTCGATATACATAAATTGAAGCCAATTGTGATCAATTGTCACTTTGTGTTGATTGCATATTCTCGAAATCTATTGACATCAATTGGAGTCGAATCACATCATTTCTCATATATTTGGTAATATTAGAGTTTATTTGTATCAGATACATTCGATATACATGAATTGAAGCCAATTGTGATCGATTGTCACTTTGTGATGATTACATATTCTCGAAATCTATTGACATCAATTGGAGTCTAATCATATCATTTCTCATATATTTGGAAATATTAGAATTTATTTGTATCAGATACATTCGATATACATAAATTGAAGCCAATTGTGATAGATTGTCACTTTGTGTTGATTGCATATTTCCGAAATCTATTGACATTGATTGGAGTCGAATCACATCATTTCTCATATATTTGGATGTATTCGAGTTCATTTGTGTCAGATTCATTCGATATACATGAATTGAAGCCAATTGTGATCGATTGTCCCTTTGTGTTAATGGTATATTTTCGAAATCTTTTGACATCTATTGAAGTCGAATCACATCATATCTCATATATTTGGAAGTATCAGAGTTTATTTGTATCAGATACATTCGATATACATAAATTGAAGACAATTGTGATAAATTGTCACTTTGTGTTGATTGCATATTCTCGAAATCTACTGACATCAATTGTAGTCGAATCACATCATTTCTCATATATTTGGAAATATTGGAGTTTATTTGTATCAGATATATTCGATATACATGAATTGAAACCAATTGTGATCGATTGTCACCTTGTGTTGATTGCATATTTCCGAAATCTATTGACATTGATTGGAGTCGAATCACATCATTTCCCATATATTTGGATGTATTCGAGTTCATTTGTGACAGATTCATTCGATATACATGAAATGAAGCCATTTGCGATCGATTGTCACTTTGTGTTGATTGCATATTTTCGAAATCTATTGACATCAATCGAAGTCGAATCACATCATTTCTCATATATTTGGAATTATTAGAGTTTATTTGTGTCAAATACATTCGATATACATGACTTGAAGCCAATTGTGATCGATTGTCATTTTGTGTTGATTGCATATTCTCGAAATCTATTGACATCAATTGAAGTCGAATCACATCATTTCTCATATATCTGGAGTTATTATAGTCTATTTATGTCAGATACATTCGATATAGATGAATTGAAGCCAATAGTGATCGATTGTCACTTTGTGTTGATTGCATATTCTCGAAATCTATTGACATCAATTGGAGTCGAATCACATAATTCCTCATATATTTGGAATTATTAGAGTTTATTTGTATCAGATTCATCCGATATACATGAATTGGGGCCAAATGAGATCGATTGTCACTTTGTGTTAATTGTATATTCTCGAAATTTATTGACGTCTATTGATGTCAAATCACATCCTTCCTCATATATTTGGAATTATTAGAGTTTTTCGTATCAGATACATTCGATATACATGAATTGAAGCCATTTGCGATCGATTGTCACTTTGTGTTGATTGCATATTTTCGAAATCTATTGACATCAATCGAAGTCGAATCACATCATTTCTCATATATTTGGAAATATTGGAGTTTATTTGTATCAGATATATTCGATATACATGAATTGAAACCAATTGTGATCGATTGTCACCTTGTGTTGATTGCATATTTCCGAAATCTATTGACATTGATTGGAGTCGAATCACATCATTTCTCATATATTTGGATGTATTCGAGTTCATTTGTGACAGATTCATTCGATATACATGAAATGAAGCCATTTGCGATCGATTGTCACTTTGTGTTGATTGCATATTCTCGAAATCTATTGACATCAATTGGAGTCTAATCATATCATTTCTCATATATTTGGAATTATTAGAGTTTATTTGTGTCAGATACATCCGATATACATAAATTGAAGCCAATTGTGATCGATTGTCACTTTGTGATGATTGCATATTCTCGAAATCTATTGACATCAATTGGAGTCTAATCATATCATTTCTCATATATTTGGAAATATTAGAATTTATCTGTATCAGATACATTCGATATACATAAATTGAAGCCAATTGTGATCAATTGTCACTTTGTGTTGATTGCATATTCTCGAAATCTATTGACATCAATTGGAGTCGAATCACATCATTTCTCATATATTTGGTAATATTAGAGTTTATTTGTATCAGATACATTCGATATACATGAATTGAAGCCAATTGTGATCGATTGTCACTTTGTGATGATTACATATTCTCGAAATCTATAGACATCAATTGGAGTCTAATCATATCATTTCTCATATATTTGGAAATATTAGAATTTATTTGTATCAGATACGTTCGATATACATAAATTGAAGCCAATTGTGATCAATTGTCACTTTGTGTTGATTGCATATTCTCGAAATCTATTGACATCAATTGGAGTCGAATCACATCATTTCTCATATATTTGGTAATATTAGAGATAATTTGTATCAGATACATTCGATATACATGAATTGAAGCCAATTGTGATCGATTGTCACTTTGTGTTGATTGCATATTTTCGAAATCTATTGACATCAATCGAAGTCGAATCACATCATTTCCTATATATTTGCAATTATTAGAGTTTATTTATGTCAGATACATTCGATATAAATGAAATCAAGCCAATTGAGATCGATTATCACTTTGTGTTGATTGCATATTTCCGAAATCTATTGACATTGATTGGAGTCGAATCACATCATTTCTCATATATTTGGATGTATTCGAGTTCATTTGTGTCATATTCATTCGATATACATGAATTGGGGCCAATTGTGATCGATTGTCACTTTGTGTTAATTGTATATTCTCGAAATCTATTGACATCGATTGAAGTCGAATCACATCATATCTCATATATTTGGAAGTATCAGAGTTTATTTGTATCAGATACATTCGATATACATGAATTGAAGCCAATTGTGATCGATTGTCACTTTGTGTTGATTGCATATTCTCGAAATCTATTGACATCAATTGGAGTCGAATCCCATCATTTCTCATATATTTGGAATTATTAAAGTTTATTTGTGTCAGATACATTCGATATACATGACTTGAAGCCAATTGTGATCGATTGTCATTTTGTGTTGATTGCATATTCTCGAAATCTATTGACATCAATTGAAGTCGAATCACATCATTTCTCATATATCTGGAGTTATTATAGTCTATTTATGTCAGATACATTCGATATAGATGAATTGAAGCCAATAGTGATCGATTGTCACTTTGTGTTGATTGCATATTCTCGAAATCTATTGACATCAATTGGAGTCGAATCACATAATTCCTCATATATTTGGAATTATTAGAGTTTATTTGTATCAGATTCATCCGATATACATGAATTGGGGCAAATGAGATCGATTGTCACTTTGAGTTAATTGTATATTCTCGAAATTTATTGACGTCTATTGATGTCAAATCACATCCTTCCTCATATATTTGGAATTATTAGAGTTTATTCGTATCAGATACATTCGATATACATGAATTGAAGCCAATTGTGATCGATTGTCCCTTTGTGTTAATGGTATATTTTCGAAATCTTTTGACATCTATTGAAGTCGAATCACATCATATCTCATATATTTGGAAGTATCAGAGTTTATTCGTATCAGATACATTCGATATACATGAATTGAAACCAATTGTGATCGATTGTCACCTTGTGTTGATTGCATATTTCCGAAATCTATTGACATTGATTGGAGTCGAATCACATCATTTCTCATATATTTGGATGTATTCGAGTTCATTTGTGACAGATTCATTCGATATACATGAAATGAAGCCATTTGCGATCGATTGTCACTTTGTGTTGATTGCATATTCTCGAAATCTATTGACATCAATTGGAGTCTAATCATATCATTTCTCATATATTTGGAATTATTAGAGTTTATTTGTGTCAGATACATCCGATATACATAAATTGAAGCCAATTGTGATCGATTGTCACTTTGTGATGATTGCATATTCTCGAAATCTATTGACATCAATTGGAGTCTAATCATATCATTTCTCATATATTTGGAAATATTAGAATTTATCTGTATCAGATACATTCGATATACATAAATTGAAGCCAATTGTGATCAATTGTCACTTTGTGTTGATTGCATATTCTCGAAATCTATTGACATCAATTGGAGTCGAATCACATCATTTCTCATATATTTGGTAATATTAGAGTTTATTTGTATCAGATACATTCGATATACATGAATTGAAGCCAATTGTGATCGATTGTCACTTTGTGATGATTACATATTCTCGAAATCTATAGACATCAATTGGAGTCTAATCATATCATTTCTCATATATTTGGAAATATTAGAATTTATTTGTATCAGATACATTCGATATACATAAATTGAAGCCAATTGTGATCGATTGTCACTTTGTGTTGATTGCATATTTTCGAAATCTATTGACATCAATCGAAGTCGAATCACATCATTTCCTATATATTTGCAATTATTAGAGTTTATTTATGTCAGATACATTCGATATAAATGAAATCAAGCCAATTGAGATCGATTATCACTTTGTGTTGATTGCATATTTCCGAAATCTATTGACATTGATTGGAGTCGAATCACATCATTTCTCATATATTTGGATGTATTCGAGTTCATTTGTGTCATATTCATTCGATATACATGAATTGGGGCCAATTGTGATCGATTGTCACTTTGTGTTAATTGTATATTCTCGAAATCTATTGACATCGATTGAAGTCGAATCACATCATATCTCATATATTTGGAAGTATCAGAGTTTATTTGTATCAGATACATTCGATATACATGAATTGAAGCCAATTGTGATCGATTGTCACTTTGTGTTGATTGCATATTCTCGAAATCTATTGACATCAATTGGAGTCGAATCCCATCATTTCTCATATATTTGGAATTATTAAAGTTTATTTGTGTCAGATACATTCGATATACATGACTTGAAGCCAATTGTGATCGATTGTCATTTTGTGTTGATTGCATATTCTCGAAATCTATTGACATCAATTGAAGTCGAATCACATCATTTCTCATATATCTGGAGTTATTATAGTCTATTTATGTCAGATACATTCGATATAGATGAATTGAAGCCAATAGTGATCGATTGTCACTTTGTGTTGATTGCATATTCTCGAAATCTATTGACATCAATTGGAGTCGAATCACATAATTCCTCATATATTTGGAATTATTAGAGTTTATTTGTATCAGATTCATCCGATATACATGAATTGGGGCAAATGAGATCGATTGTCACTTTGAGTTAATTGTATATTCTCGAAATTTATTGACGTCTATTGATGTCAAATCACATCCTTCCTCATATATTTGGAATTATTAGAGTTTATTCGTATCAGATACATTCGATATACATGAATTGAAGCCAATTGTGATCGATTGTCCCTTTGTGTTAATGGTATATTTTCGAAATCTTTTGACATCTATTGAAGTCGAATCACATCATATCTCATATATTTGGAAGTATCAGAGTTTATTCGTATCAGATACATTCGATATACATGAATTGAAGCCAATTGTGATCGATTGTCACTTTGTGTTGATTGCATATTCTCGAAATCTATTGACATCAATTGGAGTCGAATCCCATCATTTCTCATATATTTGGAATTATTAAAGTTTATTTGTGTCAGATACATTCGATATACATGAATTGAAGCCAATTGTGATCGATTGTCACTTTGTGTTGATTGCATATTCTCGAAATCTATTGACATCAATGGAAGTAGAATCCCTTCATTTCTCATATATAAGGAATTATTAGAGTTTACTTGTGTCAGATACATTCGATATACATGAATTGAAGCCAATTGTGATCGACTGTCACTTTGTGTTGATTGCATATTCTCGAAATCTACTGACATTGATTGGAGTCGAATCACATCATTTCTCATATATTTGGATGTATTCGAGTTCATTTGTGACAGATTCATTCGATATACATGAAATGAAGCCATTTGCGATCGATTGTCACTTTGTGTTGATTGCATATTTTCGAAATCTATTGACATCAATCGAAGTCGAATCACATCATTTCTCATATATTTGAAAATATTGGAGTTTATTTGTATCAGATATATTCGATATACATGAATTGAAACCAATTGTGATCGATTGTCACCTTGTGTTGATTGCATATTTCCGAAATCTATTGACATTGATTGGAGTCGACTCACATCATTTCTCATATATTTGGATGTATTCGAGTTCATTTGTGACAGATTCATTCGATATACATGAAATGAAGCCATTTGCGATCGATTGTCACTTTGTGTTGATTGCATATTTTCGAAATCTATTGACATCAATCGAAGTCGAATCACATCATTTCTCATATATTTGGTATTATTAGAGTTTATTTGTATCAGATACATTCGATATACATGAATTGAAGCCAATTGTGATCGATTGTCACTTTGTGATGATTGCATATTCTCGAAATCTATTGACATCAATTGGAGTCTAATCCTATCATTTCTCATATATTTGGAATTATTAGAGTTTATTTGTGTCAAATACATTCGATATACATGAATTGAAGCCAATTGTGATCGTTTGTCACTTTGTGATGATTGCATACTCTCGAAATCTATTGACATCAATTGGAGTCTAATCATATCATTTCTCATATATTTGGAGATATTAGAATTTATTTGTATCAGATACATTCGATAAACATAAATTGAAGCCAATTGTGATCAATTGTCACTTTGTGTTGATTGAATATTCTCGAAATCTATTGACATCAATTGGAGTCGAATCACATCATTTCTCATATATTTGGTAATATTAGAGTTTATTTGTATCAGATACATTCGATATACATGAATTGAAGCCAATTGTGATCGATTGTCACTTTGTGATGATTGCATATTCTCGAAATCTATTGACATCAATTGGAGTCTAATCATATCATTTCTCATATATTTGGAATTATTAGAGTTTATTTGTGTCAAATACATTCGATATACATGAATTGAAGCCAATTGTGATCGTTTGTCACTTTGTGATGATTGCATACTCTCGAAATCTATTGACATCAATTGGAGTCTAATCATATCATTTCTCATATATTTGGAAATATTAGAATTTATTTGTATCAGATACATTCGATATACATAAATTGAAGCCAATTGTGATCAATTGTCACTTTGTGTTGATTGAATATTCTCGAAATCTATTGACATCAATTGGAGTCGAATCACATCATTTTTCATATATTTGGTAATATTAGAGTTTATTTGTATCAGATACATTCGATATACATGAATTGAAGACAATTGTGATCGATTGTCACTTTGTGATGATTACATATTCTCGAAATCTATTGACATCAATTGGAGTCTAATCATATCATTTCTCATATATTTGGAAATATTAGAATTTATTTGTATCAGATACATCCGATATACATAAATTGAAGCCAATTGTGATCGATTGTCACTTTGTGATGATTGCATATTCTCGAAATCTATTGACATCAATTGGAGTGTAATCATATAATTTCTCATATATTTGGAGTTATTAGAGTTTATTTGTGTCAAATACATTCGATATACATGAATTCAAGCCAATTGAGATCGATTATCACTTTGTGTTGATTGCATATTTCCGAAATCTATTGACATTGATTGGAGTCGAATCACATCATTTCTCATATATTTGGATGTATTCGAGTTCATTTGTGTTATATTCATTCGATATACATGAATTGGGGCCAATTGTGATCGATTGTCACTTTGTGTTAATTGTATATTCTCGAAATCTATTGACATCGATTGAAGTCGAATCACATCATATCTCATATATTTGGAAGTATCAGAGTTTATTTGTATCAGATACATTCGATATACATGAATTGAAGCCAATTGTGATCGATTGTCACTTTGTGTTGATTGCATATTCTCGAAATCTATTGACATCAATTGGAGTCGAATCCCATCATTTCTCATATATTTGGAATTATTAAAGTTTATTTGTGTCAGATACATTCGATATACATGAATTGAAGCCAATTGTGATCGATTGTCACCTTGTGTTGATTGCATATTCCCGAAATCTATTGACATTGATTGGAGTCGAATCACATCATTTCTCATATATTTGGATGTATTCGAGTTCATTTGTGACAGATTCATTCGATATACATGAAATGAAGCCATTTGCGATCGATTGTCACTTTGTGTTGATTGCATATTCTCGAAATCTATTGACATCAATTGGAGTCTAATCATATCATTTCTCATATATTTGGAATTATTAGAGTTTATTTGTGTCAGATACATCCGATATACATAAATTGAAGCCAATTGTGATCGATTGTCACTTTGTGATGATTGCATATTCTCGAAATCTATTGACATCAATTGGAGTCTAATCATATCATTTCTCATATATTTGGAAATATTAGAATTTATCTGTATCAGATACATTCGATATACATAAATTGAAGCCAATTGTGATCAATTGTCACTTTGTGTTGATTGCATATTCTCGAAATCTATTGACATCAATTGGAGTCGAATCACATCATTTCTCATATATTTGGTAATATTAGAGTTTATTTGTATCAGATACATTCGATATACATGAATTGAAGCCAATTGTGATCGATTGTCACTTTGTGATGATTACATATTCTCGAAATCTATAGACATCAATTGGAGTCTAATCATATCATTTCTCATATATTTGGAAATATTAGAATTTATTTGTATCAGATACATTCGATATACATAAATTGAAGCCAATTGTGATCGATTGTCACTTTGTGTTGATTGCATATTTTCGAAATCTATTGACATCAATCGAAGTCGAATCACATCATTTCCTATATATTTGCAATTATTAGAGTTTATTTATGTCAGATACATTCGATATAAATGAAATCAAGCCAATTGAGATCGATTATCACTTTGTGTTGATTGCATATTTCCGAAATCTATTGACATTGATTGGAGTCGAATCACATCATTTCTCATATATTTGGATGTATTCGAGTTCATTTGTGTCATATTCATTCGATATACATGAATTGGGGCCAATTGTGATCGATTGTCACTTTGTGTTAATTGTATATTCTCGAAATCTATTGACATCGATTGAAGTCGAATCACATCATATCTCATATATTTGGAAGTATCAGAGTTTATTTGTATCAGATACATTCGATATACATGAATTGAAGCCAATTGTGATCGATTGTCACTTTGTGTTGATTGCATATTCTCGAAATCTATTGACATCAATTGGAGTCGAATCCCATCATTTCTCATATATTTGGAATTATTAAAGTTTATTTGTGTCAGATACATTCGATATACATGACTTGAAGCCAATTGTGATCGATTGTCATTTTGTGTTGATTGCATATTCTCGAAATCTATTGACATCAATTGAAGTCGAATCACATCATTTCTCATATATCTGGAGTTATTATAGTCTATTTATGTCAGATACATTCGATATAGATGAATTGAAGCCAATAGTGATCGATTGTCACTTTGTGTTGATTGCATATTCTCGAAATCTATTGACATCAATTGGAGTCGAATCACATAATTCCTCATATATTTGGAATTATTAGAGTTTATTTGTATCAGATTCATCCGATATACATGAATTGGGGCAAATGAGATCGATTGTCACTTTGAGTTAATTGTATATTCTCGAAATTTATTGACGTCTATTGATGTCAAATCACATCCTTCCTCATATATTTGGAATTATTAGAGTTTATTGGTATCAGATACATTCGATATACATGAATTGAAGCCAATTGTGATCGATTGTCCCTTTGTGTTAATGGTATATTTTCGAAATCTTTTGACATCTATTGAAGTCGAATCACATCATATCTCATATATTTGGAAGTATCAGAGTTTATTCGTATCAGATACATTCGATATACATGAATTGAAGCCAATTGTGATCGATTGTCACTTTGTGTTGATTGCATATTCTCGAAATCTATTGACATCAATTGGAGTCGAATCCCATCATTTCTCATATATTTGGAATTATTAAAGTTTATTTGTGTCAGATACATTCGATATACATGAATTGAAGCCAATTGTGATCGATTGTCACTTTGTGTTGATTGCATATTCTCGAAATCTATTGACATCAATGGAAGTAGAATCCCTTCATTTCTCATATATAAGGAATTATTAGAGTTTACTTGTGTCAGATACATTCGATATACATGAATTGAAGCCAATTGTGATCGACTGTCACTTTGTGTTGATTGCATATTCTCGAAATCTACTGACATTGATTGGAGTCGAATCACATCATTTCTCATATATTTGGATGTATTCGAGTTCATTTGTGACAGATTCATTCGATATACATGAAATGAAGCCATTTGCGATCGATTGTCACTTTGTGTTGATTGCATATTTTCGAAATCTATTGACATCAATCGAAGTCGAATCACATCATTTCTCATATATTTGAAAATATTGGAGTTTATTTGTATCAGATATATTCGATATACATGAATTGAAACCAATTGTGATCGATTGTCACCTTGTGTTGATTGCATATTTCCGAAATCTATTGACATTGATTGGAGTCGACTCACATCATTTCTCATATATTTGGATGTATTCGAGTTCATTTGTGACAGATTCATTCGATATACATGAAATGAAGCCATTTGCGATCGATTGTCACTTTGTGTTGATTGCATATTTTCGAAATCTATTGACATCAATCGAAGTCGAATCACATCATTTCTCATATATTTGGTATTATTAGAGTTTATTTGTATCAGATACATTCGATATACATGAATTGAAGCCAATTGTGATCGATTGTCACTTTGTGATGATTGCATATTCTCGAAATCTATTGACATCAATTGGAGTCT
Source organism: Diorhabda carinulata (assembly GCF_026250575.1). Lineage (NCBI taxonomy): Eukaryota > Metazoa > Arthropoda > Insecta > Coleoptera > Chrysomelidae > Diorhabda > Diorhabda carinulata. The sequence goes on along the minus strand of NC_079473.1, from coordinate 4,382,889 downwards.
AATCCTATCATTTCTCATATATTTGGAATTATTAGAGTTTATTTGTGTCAAATACATTCGATATACATGAATTGAAGCCAATTGTGATCGTTTGTCACTTTGTGATGATTGCATACTCTCGAAATCTATTGACATCAATTGGAGTCTAATCATATCATTTCTCATATATTTGGAGATATTAGAATTTATTTGTATCAGATACATTCGATAAACATAAATTGAAGCCAATTGTGATCAATTGTCACTTTGTGTTGATTGAATATTCTCGAAATCTATTGACATCAATTGGAGTCGAATCACATCATTTCTCATATATTTGGTAATATTAGAGTTTATTTGTATCAGATACATTCGATATACATGAATTGAAGCCAATTGTGATCGATTGTCACTTTGTGATGATTGCATATTCTCGAAATCTATTGACATCAATTGGAGTCTAATCATATCATTTCTCATATATTTGGAATTATTAGAGTTTATTTGTGTCAAATACATTCGATATACATGAATTGAAGCCAATTGTGATCGTTTGTCACTTTGTGATGATTGCATACTCTCGAAATCTATTGACATCAATTGGAGTCTAATCATATCATTTCTCATATATTTGGAAATATTAGAATTTATTTGTATCAGATACATTCGATATACATAAATTGAAGCCAATTGTGATCAATTGTCACTTTGTGTTGATTGAATATTCTCGAAATCTATTGACATCAATTGGAGTCGAATCACATCATTTTTCATATATTTGGTAATATTAGAGTTTATTTGTATCAGATACATTCGATATACATGAATTGAAGACAATTGTGATCGATTGTCACTTTGTGATGATTACATATTCTCGAAATCTATTGACATCAATTGGAGTCTAATCATATCATTTCTCATATATTTGGAAATATTAGAATTTATTTGTATCAGATACATCCGATATACATAAATTGAAGCCAATTGTGATCGATTGTCACTTTGTGATGATTGCATATTCTCGAAATCTATTGACATCAATTGGAGTGTAATCATATAATTTCTCATATATTTGGAGTTATTAGAGTTTATTTGTGTCAAATACATTCGATATACATGAATTCAAGCCAATTGAGATCGATTATCACTTTGTGTTGATTGCATATTTCCGAAATCTATTGACATTGATTGGAGTCGAATCACATCATTTCTCATATATTTGGATGTATTCGAGTTCATTTGTGTTATATTCATTCGATATACATGAATTGGGGCCAATTGTGATCGATTGTCACTTTGTGTTAATTGTATATTCTCGAAATCTATTGACATCGATTGAAGTCGAATCACATCATATCTCATATATTTGGAAGTATCAGAGTTTATTTGTATCAGATACATTCGATATACATGAATTGAAGCCAATTGTGATCGATTGTCACTTTGTGTTGATTGCATATTCTCGAAATCTATTGACATCAATTGGAGTCGAATCCCATCATTTCTCATATATTTGGAATTATTAAAGTTTATTTGTGTCAGATACATTCGATATACATGAATTGAAGCCAATTGTGATCGATTGTCACCTTGTGTTGATTGCATATTCCCGAAATCTATTGACATTGATTGGAGTCGAATCACATCATTTCTCATATATTTGGATGTATTCGAGTTCATTTGTGACAGATTCATTTGATATACATGAAATGAAGCCATTTGCGATCGATTGTCACTTTGTGTTGATTGCATATTCTCGAAATCTATTGACATCAATGGAAGTAGAATCCCATCATTTCTCATATATAAGGAATTATTAGAGTTTACTTGTGTCAGATACATTCGATATACATGAATTGAAGCCAATTGTGATCGACTGTCACTTTGTGTTGATTGCATATTCTCGAAATCTACTGACATCAATTGTAGTCGAATCACATCATTTCTCATATATTTGGAAATATTGGAGTTTATTTGTATCAGATATATTCGATATACATGAATTGAAACCAATTGTGATCGATTGTCACCTTGTGTTGATTGCATATTTCCGAAATCTATTGACATTGATTGGAGTCGAATCACATCATTTCTCATATATTTGGATGTATTCGAGTTCATTTGTGACAGATTCATTTGATATACATGAAATGAAGCCATTTGCGATCGATTGTCACTTTGTGTTGATTGCATATTTTCGAAATCTATTGACATCAATTGAAGTCGAATCACATCATTTCTCATATATTTGGAATTATTAGAGTTTATTTGTGTCAAATACATTCGATATACATGACTTGAAGCCAATTGTGATCGATTGTCATTTTGTGTTGATTGCATATTCTCGAAATCTATTGACATCAATTGAAGTCGAATCACATCATACCTCATATATAAGAAATTGTTAGAGTTTATTTGTGTCAGATACATTCGATATACATGAATTGAAGCCAATAGTGATCGATTGTCACTTTGTGTTGATTGCATATTCTCGAAATTTATTGACGTCTATTGATGTCAAATCACATCCTTCCTCATATATTTGGAATTATTAGAGTTTATTCGTATCAGATACATTCGATATACATGAATTGAAGCCAATTGTGATCGATTGTCCCTTTGTGTTAATGGTATATTTTCGAAATCTATTGACATCGATTGATGTCGAATCACATCATATCTCATATATTTGGAAGTATCAGAGTTTATTTGTATCAAATACATTCGATATACATAAATTGAAGACAATTGTGATAAATTGTCACTTTGTGTTGATTGCATATTCTCGAAATCTATTAACATTGATTGGACTCGAATCACATCATTTCTCATATATTTGGAATTATTAGAGTTTATTTGTGTCAAATACATTCGATATACATGAATTGAAGCCAATTGTGATCGATTGTCACTTTGTGATGATTGCATATTCTCGAAATCTATTGACATCAATTGGAGTCTAATCATATCATTTCTCATATATTTGGAAATATTAGAATTTATTTGTATCAGATACATTCGATATACATAAATTGAAGCCAATTGTGATCAATTGTCACTTTGTGTTGATTGCATATTCTCGAAATCTATTGACATCAATTGGAGTCGAATCACATCATTTCTCATATATTTGGTAATATTAGAGTTTATTTGTATCAGATACATTCGATATACATGAATTGAAGCCAATTGTGATCGATTGTCACTTTGTGATGATTACATATTCTCGAAATCTATTGACATCAATTGGAGTCTAATCATATCATTTCTCATATATTTGGAAATATTAGAATTTATTTGTGTCAGATACATTCGATATAAATGAATTCAAGCCAATTGAGATCGATTATCACTTTGTGTTGATTGCATATTTCCGAAATCTATTGACATTGATTGGAGTCGAATCACATCATTTCTCATATATTTGGATGTATTCGAGTTCATTTGTGTCAGATTCATTCGATATACATGAATTGAAGCCAATTGTGATCGATTGTCCCTTTGTGTTAATGGTATATTTTCGAATTCTTTTGACATCTATTGAAGTCGAATCACATCATATCTCATATATTTGGAAGTATCAGAGTTTATTTGTATCAGATACATTCGATATACATGAATTGGGGCCAATTGTGATCGATTGTCACTTTGTGTTAATTGTATATTCTCGAAATCTATTGACATCGATTGAAGTCGAATCACATCATATCTCATATATTTGGAAGTATCAGAGTTTATTTGTATCAAATACATTCGATATACATAAATTGAAGACAATTGTGATAAATTGTCACTTTGTGTTGATTGCATATTCTCGAAATCTATTAACATTGATTGGACTCGAATCACATCATTTCTCATATATTTGGAATTATTAGAGTTTATTTGTGTCAAATACATTCGATATACATGAATTGAAGCCAATTGTGATCGATTGTCACTTTGTGATGATTGCATATTCTCGAAATCTATTGACATCAATTGGAGTCTAATCATATCATTTCTCATATATTTGGAAATATTAGAATTTATTTGTATCAGATACATTCGATATACATAAATTGAAGCCAATTGTGATCAATTGTCACTTTGTGTTGATTGCATATTCTCGAAATCTATTGACATCAATTGGAGTCGAATCACATCATTTCTCATATATTTGGTAATATTAGAGTTTATTTGTATCAGATACATTCGATATACATGAATTGAAGCCAATTGTGATCGATTGTCACTTTGTGATGATTACATATTCTCGAAATCTATTGACATCAATTGGAGTCTAATCATATCATTTCTCATATATTTGGAAATATTAGAATTTATTTGTATCAGATACATTCGATATACATAAATTGAAGCCAATTGTGATAGATTGTCACTTTGTGTTGATTGCATATTTCCGAAATCTATTGACATTGATTGGAGTCGAATCACATCATTTCTCATATATTTGGATGTATTCGAGTTCATTTGTGTCAGATTCATTCGATATACATGAATTGAAGCCAATTGTGATCGATTGTCCCTTTGTGTTAATGGTATATTTTCGAAATCTTTTGACATCTATTGAAGTCGAATCACATCATATCTCATATATTTGGAAGTATCAGAGTTTATTTGTATCAGATACATTCGATATACATAAATTGAAGACAATTGTGATAAATTGTCACTTTGTGTTGATTGCATATTCTCGAAATCTACTGACATCAATTGTAGTCGAATCACATCATTTCTCATATATTTGGAAATATTGGAGTTTATTTGTATCAGATATATTCGATATACATGAATTGAAACCAATTGTGATCGATTGTCACCTTGTGTTGATTGCATATTTCCGAAATCTATTGACATTGATTGGAGTCGAATCACATCATTTCCCATATATTTGGATGTATTCGAGTTCATTTGTGACAGATTCATTCGATATACATGAAATGAAGCCATTTGCGATCGATTGTCACTTTGTGTTGATTGCATATTTTCGAAATCTATTGACATCAATCGAAGTCGAATCACATCATTTCTCATATATTTGGAATTATTAGAGTTTATTTGTGTCAAATACATTCGATATACATGACTTGAAGCCAATTGTGATCGATTGTCATTTTGTGTTGATTGCATATTCTCGAAATCTATTGACATCAATTGAAGTCGAATCACATCATTTCTCATATATCTGGAGTTATTATAGTCTATTTATGTCAGATACATTCGATATAGATGAATTGAAGCCAATAGTGATCGATTGTCACTTTGTGTTGATTGCATATTCTCGAAATCTATTGACATCAATTGGAGTCGAATCACATAATTCCTCATATATTTGGAATTATTAGAGTTTATTTGTATCAGATTCATCCGATATACATGAATTGGGGCCAAATGAGATCGATTGTCACTTTGTGTTAATTGTATATTCTCGAAATTTATTGACGTCTATTGATGTCAAATCACATCCTTCCTCATATATTTGGAATTATTAGAGTTTTTCGTATCAGATACATTCGATATACATGAATTGAAGCCATTTGCGATCGATTGTCACTTTGTGTTGATTGCATATTTTCGAAATCTATTGACATCAATCGAAGTCGAATCACATCATTTCTCATATATTTGGAAATATTGGAGTTTATTTGTATCAGATATATTCGATATACATGAATTGAAACCAATTGTGATCGATTGTCACCTTGTGTTGATTGCATATTTCCGAAATCTATTGACATTGATTGGAGTCGAATCACATCATTTCTCATATATTTGGATGTATTCGAGTTCATTTGTGACAGATTCATTCGATATACATGAAATGAAGCCATTTGCGATCGATTGTCACTTTGTGTTGATTGCATATTCTCGAAATCTATTGACATCAATTGGAGTCTAATCATATCATTTCTCATATATTTGGAATTATTAGAGTTTATTTGTGTCAGATACATCCGATATACATAAATTGAAGCCAATTGTGATCGATTGTCACTTTGTGATGATTGCATATTCTCGAAATCTATTGACATCAATTGGAGTCTAATCATATCATTTCTCATATATTTGGAAATATTAGAATTTATCTGTATCAGATACATTCGATATACATAAATTGAAGCCAATTGTGATCAATTGTCACTTTGTGTTGATTGCATATTCTCGAAATCTATTGACATCAATTGGAGTCGAATCACATCATTTCTCATATATTTGGTAATATTAGAGTTTATTTGTATCAGATACATTCGATATACATGAATTGAAGCCAATTGTGATCGATTGTCACTTTGTGATGATTACATATTCTCGAAATCTATAGACATCAATTGGAGTCTAATCATATCATTTCTCATATATTCGGAAATATTAGAATTTATTTGTATCAGATACATTCGATATACATAAATTGAAGCCAATTGTGATCGATTGTCACTTTGTGTTGATTGTATATTCTCGAAATTTATTGACGTCTATTGATGTCAAATCACATCCTTCCTCATATATTTGGAATTATTAGAGTTTATTCGTATCAGATACATTCGATATACATGAATTGAAGCCAATTGTGATCGATTGTCCCTTTGTGTTAATGGTATATTTTCGAAATCTTTTGACATCTATTGAAATCGAATCACATCATATCTCATATATTTGGAAGTATCAGAGTTTATTTGTATCAGATACATTCGATATACATGAATTGAAGCCAATTGTGATCGATTGTCACTTTGTGTTGATTGCATATTCTCGAAATCTATTGACATCAATTGGAGTCGAATCCCATCATTTCTCATATATTTGGTATTATTAAAGTTTATTTGTGTCAGATACATTCGATATACATGAATTGAAGCCAATTGTGATCGATTGTCACTTTGTGTTGATTGCATATTCTCGAAATCTATTGACATCAATGGAAGTAGAATCCCTTCATTTCTCATATATAAGGAATTATTAGAGTTTACTTTTGTCAGATACATTCGATATACATGAATTGAAGCCAATTGTGATCGACTGTCACTTTGTGTTGATTGCATATTCTCGAAATCTACTGACATTGATTGGAGTCGAATCACATCATTTCTCATATATTTGGATGTATTCGAGTTCATTTGTGACAGATTCATTCGATATACATGAAATGAAGCCATTTGCGATCGATTGTCACTTTGTGTTGATTGCATATTTTCGAAATCTATTGACATCAATCGAAGTCGAATCACATCATTTCTCATATATTTGAAAATATTGGAGTTTATTTGTATCAGATATATTCGATATACATGAATTGAAACCAATTGTGATCGATTGTCACCTTGTGTTGATTGCATATTTCCGAAATCTATTGACATTGATTGGAGTCGACTCACATCATTTCTCATATATTTGGATGTATTCGAGTTCATTTGTGACAGATTCATTCGATATACATGAAATGAAGCCATTTGCGATCGATTGTCACTTTGTGTTGATTGCATATTTTCGAAATCTATTGACATCAATCGAAGTCGAATCACATCATTTCTCATATATTTGGTATTATTAGAGTTTATTTGTATCAGATACATTCGATATACATGAATTGAAGCCAATTGTGATCGATTGTCACTTTGTGATGATTGCATATTCTCGAAATCTATTGACATCAATTGGAGTCTAATCATATCATTTCTCATATATTTGGAATTATTAGAGTTTATTTGTGTCAAATACATTCGATATACATGAATTGAAGCCAATTGTGATCGTTTGTCACTTTGTGATGATTGCATACTCTCGAAATCTATTGACATCAATTGGAGTCTAATCATATCATTTCTCATATATTTGGAGATATTAGAATTTATTTGTATCAGATACATTCGATAAACATAAATTGAAGCCAATTGTGATCAATTGTCACTTTGTGTTGATTGAATATTCTCGAAATCTATTGACAATAATTGGAGTCGAATCACATCATTTCTCATATATTTGGTAATATTAGAGTTTATTTGTATCAGATACATTCGATATACATGAATTGAAGCCAATTGTGATCGATTGTCACTTTGTGATGATTGCATATTCTCGAAATCTATTGACATCAATTGGAGTCTAATCATATCATTTCTCATATATTTGGAATTATTAGAGTTTATTTGTGTCAAATACATTCGATATACATGAATTGAAGCCAATTGTGATCGTTTGTCACTTTGTGATGATTGCATACTCTCGAAATCTATTGACATCAATTGGAGTCTAATCATATCATTTCTCATATATTTGGAAATATTAGAATTTATTTGTATCAGATACATTCGATATACATAAATTGAAGCCAATTGTGATCAATTGTCACTTTGTGTTGATTGAATATTCTCGAAATCTATTGACATCAATTGGAGTCGAATCACATCATTTTTCATATATTTGGTAATATTAGAGTTTATTTGTATCAGATACATTCGATATACATGAATTGAAGACAATTGTGATCGATTGTCACTTTGTGATGATTACATATTCTCGAAATCTATTGACATCAATTGGAGTCTAATCATATCATTTCTCATATATTTGGAAATATTAGAATTTATTTGTATCAGATACATCCGATATACATAAATTGAAGCCAATTGTGATCGATTGTCACTTTGTGATGATTGCATATTCTCGAAATCTATTGACATCAATTGGAGTGTAATCATATAATTTCTCATATATTTGGAGTTATTAGAGTTTATTTGTGTCAAATACATTCGATATACATGAATTCAAGCCAATTGAGATCGATTATCACTTTGTGTTGATTGCATATTTCCGAAATCTATTGACATTGATTGGAGTCGAATCACATCATTTCTCATATATTTGGATGTATTCGAGTTCATTTGTGTTATATTCATTCGATATACATGAATTGGGGCCAATTGTGATCGATTGTCACTTTGTGTTAATTGTATATTCTCGAAATCTATTGACATCGATTGAAGTCGAATCACATCATATCTCATATATTTGGAAGTATCAGAGTTTATTTGTATCAGATACATTCGATATACATGAATTGAAGCCAATTGTGATCGATTGTCACTTTGTGTTGATTGCATATTCTCGAAATCTATTGACATCAATTGGAGTCGAATCCCATCATTTCTCATATATTTGGAATTATTAAAGTTTATTTGTGTCAGATACATTCGATATACATGAATTGAAGCCAATTGTGATCGATTGTCACTTTGTGTTGATTGCATATTCTCGAAATCTATTGACATCAATGGAAGTAGAATCCTATCATTTCTCATATATAAGGAATTATTAGAGTTTACTTGTGTCAGATACATTCGATATACATGAATTGAAGCCAATTGTGATCGACTGTCACTTTGTGTTGATTGCATATTCTCGAAATCTACTGACATCAATTGTAGTCGAATCACATCATTTCTCATATATTTGGAAATATTGGAGTTTATTTGTATCAGATATATTCGATATACATGAATTGAAACCAATTGTGATCGATTGTCACCTTGTGTTGATTGCATATTTCCGAAATCTATTGACATTGATTGGAGTCGAATCACATCATTTCTCATATATTTGGATGTATTCGAGTTCATTTGTGACAGATTCATTTGATATACATGAAATGAAGCCATTTGCGATCGATTGTCACTTTGTGTTGATTGCATATTTTCGAAATCTATTGACATCAATCGAAGTCGAATCACATCATTTCTCATATATTTGGAATTATTAGAGTTTATTTGTGTCAAATACATTCGATATACATGACTTGAAGCCAATTGTGATCGATTGTCATTTTGTGTTGATTGCATATTCTCGAAATCTATTGACATCAATTGAAGTCGAATCACATCATACCTCATATATAAGAAATTGTTAGAGTTTATTTGTGTCAGATACATTCGATATACATGAATTGAAGCCAATAGTGATCGATTGTCACTTTGTGTTGATTGCATATTCTCGAAATTTATTGACGTCTATTGATGTCAAATCACATCCTTCCTCATATATTTGGAATTATTAGAGTTTATTCGTATCAGATACATTCGATATACATGAATTGAAGCCAATTGTGATCGATTGTCCCTTTGTGTTAATGGTATATTTTCGAAATCTATTGACATCGATTGATGTCGAATCACATCATATCTCATATATTTGGAAGTATCAGAGTTTATTTGTATCAAATACATTCGATATACATAAATTGAAGACAATTGTGATAAATTGTCACTTTGTGTTGATTGCATATTCTCGAAATCTATTAACATTGATTGGACTCGAATCACATCATTTCTCATATATTTGGAATTATTAGAGTTTATTTGTGTCAAATACATTCGATATACATGAATTGAAGCCAATTGTGATCGATTGTCACTTTGTGATGATTGCATATTCTCGAAATCTATTGACATCAATTGGAGTCTAATCATATCATTTCTCATATATTTGGAAATATTAGAATTTATTTGTATCAGATACATTCGATATACATAAATTGAAGCCAATTGTGATCAATTGTCACTTTGTGTTGATTGCATATTCTCGAAATCTATTGACATCAATTGGAGTCGAATCACATCATTTCTCATATATTTGGTAATATTAGAGTTTATTTGTATCAGATACATTCGATATACATGAATTGAAGCCAATTGTGATCGATTGTCACTTTGTGATGATTACATATTCTCGAAATCTATTGACATCAATTGGAGTCGAATCCCATCATTTCTCATATATTTGGTATTATTAAAGTTTATTTGTGTCAGATACATTCGATATACATGAATTGAAGCCAATTGTGATCGATTGTCACTTTGTGTTGATTGCATATTCTCGAAATCTATTGACATCAATGGAAGTAGAATCCCTTCATTTCTCATATATAAGGAATTATTAGAGTTTACTTTTGTCAGATACATTCGATATACATGAATTGAAGCCAATTGTGATCGACTGTCACTTTGTGTTGATTGCATATTCTCGAAATCTACTGACATTGATTGGAGTCGAATCACATCATTTCTCATATATTTGGATGTATTCGAGTTCATTTGTGACAGATTCATTCGATATACATGAAATGAAGCCATTTGCGATCGATTGTCACTTTGTGTTGATTGCATATTTTCGAAATCTATTGACATCAATCGAAGTCGAATCACATCATTTCTCATATATTTGAAAATATTGGAGTTTATTTGTATCAGATATATTCGATATACATGAATTGAAACCAATTGTGATCGATTGTCACCTTGTGTTGATTGCATATTTCCGAAATCTATTGACATTGATTGGAGTCGACTCACATCATTTCTCATATATTTGGATGTATTCGAGTTCATTTGTGACAGATTCATTCGATATACATGAAATGAAGCCATTTGCGATCGATTGTCACTTTGTGTTGATTGCATATTTTCGAAATCTATTGACATCAATCGAAGTCGAATCACATCATTTCTCATATATTTGGTATTATTAGAGTTTATTTGTATCAGATACATTCGATATACATGAATTGAAGCCAATTGTGATCGATTGTCACTTTGTGATGATTGCATATTCTCGAAATCTATTGACATCAATTGGAGTCTAATCATATCATTTCTCATATATTTGGAATTATTAGAGTTTATTTGTGTCAAATACATTCGATATACATGAATTGAAGCCAATTGTGATCGTTTGTCACTTTGTGATGATTGCATACTCTCGAAATCTATTGACATCAATTGGAGTCTAATCATATCATTTCTCATATATTTGGAGATATTAGAATTTATTTGTATCAGATACATTCGATAAACATAAATTGAAGCCAATTGTGATCAATTGTCACTTTGTGTTGATTGAATATTCTCGAAATCTATTGACAATAATTGGAGTCGAATCACATCATTTCTCATATATTTGGTAATATTAGAGTTTATTTGTATCAGATACATTCGATATACATGAATTGAAGCCAATTGTGATCGATTGTCACTTTGTGATGATTGCATATTCTCGAAATCTATTGACATCAATTGGAGTCTAATCATATCATTTCTCATATATTTGGAATTATTAGAGTTTATTTGTGTCAAATACATTCGATATACATGAATTGAAGCCAATTGTGATCGTTTGTCACTTTGTGATGATTGCATACTCTCGAAATCTATTGACATCAATTGGAGTCTAATCATATCATTTCTCATATATTTGGAAATATTAGAATTTATTTGTATCAGATACATTCGATATACATAAATTGAAGCCAATTGTGATCAATTGTCACTTTGTGTTGATTGAATATTCTCGAAATCTATTGACATCAATTGGAGTCGAATCACATCATTTTTCATATATTTGGTAATATTAGAGTTTATTTGTATCAGATACATTCGATATACATGAATTGAAGACAATTGTGATCGATTGTCACTTTGTGATGATTACATATTCTCGAAATCTATTGACATCAATTGGAGTCTAATCATATCATTTCTCATATATTTGGAAATATTAGAATTTATTTGTATCAGATACATCCGATATACATAAATTGAAGCCAATTGTGATCGATTGTCACTTTGTGATGATTGCATATTCTCGAAATCTATTGACATCAATTGGAGTGTAATCATATAATTTCTCATATATTTGGAGTTATTAGAGTTTATTTGTGTCAAATACATTCGATATACATGAATTCAAGCCAATTGAGATCGATTATCACTTTGTGTTGATTGCATATTTCCGAAATCTATTGACATTGATTGGAGTCGAATCACATCATTTCTCATATATTTGGATGTATTCGAGTTCATTTGTGTTATATTCATTCGATATACATGAATTGGGGCCAATTGTGATCGATTGTCACTTTGTGTTAATTGTATATTCTCGAAATCTATTGACATCGATTGAAGTCGAATCACATCATATCTCATATATTTGGAAGTATCAGAGTTTATTTGTATCAGATACATTCGATATACATGAATTGAAGCCAATTGTGATCGATTGTCACTTTGTGTTGATTGCATATTCTCGAAATCTATTGACATCAATTGGAGTCGAATCCCATCATTTCTCATATATTTGGAATTATTAAAGTTTATTTGTGTCAGATACATTCGATATACATGAATTGAAGCCAATTGTGATCGATTGTCACTTTGTGTTGATTGCATATTCTCGAAATCTATTGACATCAATGGAAGTAGAATCCTATCATTTCTCATATATAAGGAATTATTAGAGTTTACTTGTGTCAGATACATTCGATATACATGAATTGAAGCCAATTGTGATCGACTGTCACTTTGTGTTGATTGCATATTCTCGAAATCTACTGACATCAATTGTAGTCGAATCACATCATTTCTCATATATTTGGAAATATTGGAGTTTATTTGTATCAGATATATTCGATATACATGAATTGAAACCAATTGTGATCGATTGTCACCTTGTGTTGATTGCATATTTCCGAAATCTATTGACATTGATTGGAGTCGAATCACATCATTTCTCATATATTTGGATGTATTCGAGTTCATTTGTGACAGATTCATTTGATATACATGAAATGAAGCCATTTGCGATCGATTGTCACTTTGTGTTGATTGCATATTTTCGAAATCTATTGACATCAATCGAAGTCGAATCACATCATTTCTCATATATTTGGAATTATTAGAGTTTATTTGTGTCAAATACATTCGATATACATGACTTGAAGCCAATTGTGATCGATTGTCATTTTGTGTTGATTGCATATTCTCGAAATCTATTGACATCAATTGAAGTCGAATCACATCATACCTCATATATAAGAAATTGTTAGAGTTTATTTGTGTCAGATACATTCGATATACATGAATTGAAGCCAATAGTGATCGATTGTCACTTTGTGTTGATTGCATATTCTCGAAATTTATTGACGTCTATTGATGTCAAATCACATCCTTCCTCATATATTTGGAATTATTAGAGTTTATTCGTATCAGATACATTCGATATACATGAATTGAAGCCAATTGTGATCGATTGTCCCTTTGTGTTAATGGTATATTTTCGAAATCTATTGACATCGATTGATGTCGAATCACATCATATCTCATATATTTGGAAGTATCAGAGTTTATTTGTATCAAATACATTCGATATACATAAATTGAAGACAATTGTGATAAATTGTCACTTTGTGTTGATTGCATATTCTCGAAATCTATTAACATTGATTGGACTCGAATCACATCATTTCTCATATATTTGGAATTATTAGAGTTTATTTGTGTCAAATACATTCGATATACATGAATTGAAGCCAATTGTGATCGATTGTCACTTTGTGATGATTGCATATTCTCGAAATCTATTGACATCAATTGGAGTCTAATCATATCATTTCTCATATATTTGGAAATATTAGAATTTATTTGTATCAGATACATTCGATATACATAAATTGAAGCCAATTGTGATCAATTGTCACTTTGTGTTGATTGCATATTCTCGAAATCTATTGACATCAATTGGAGTCGAATCACATCATTTCTCATATATTTGGTAATATTAGAGTTTATTTGTATCAGATACATTCGATATACATGAATTGAAGCCAATTGTGATCGATTGTCACTTTGTGATGATTACATATTCTCGAAATCTATTGACATCAATTGGAGTCTAATCATATCATTTCTCATATATTTGGAAATATTAGAATTTATTTGTATCAGATACATTCGATATACATAAATTGAAGCCAATTGTGATCGATTGTCACTTTGTGTTGATTGCATATTTTCGAAATCTATTGACATCAATCGAAGTCGAATCACATCATTTCCTATATATTTGCAATTATTAGAGTTTATTTGTGTCAGATACATTCGATATAAATGAATTCAAGCCAATTGAGATCGATTATCACTTTGTGTTGATTGCATATTTCCGAAATCTATTGACATTGATTGGAGTCGAATCACATCATTTCCCATATATTTGGATGTATTCGAGTTCATTTGTGACAGATTCATTCGATATACATGAAATGAAGCCATTTGCGATCGATTGTCACTTTTTGTTGATTACATATTTTCGAAATCTATTGACATCAATCGAAGTCGAATCACATCATTTCTCATATATTTGGATGTATTCGAGTTCATTTGTGTCAGATTCATTCGATATACATGAATTGAAGCCAATTGTGATCGATTGTCCCTTTGTGTTAATGGTATATTTTCGAAATCTTTTGACATCTATTGAAGTCGAATCACATCATATCTCATATATTTGGAAGTATCAGAGTTTATTTGTATCAGATACATTCGATATACATGAATTGGGGCCAATTGTGATCGATTGTCACTTTGTGTTAATTGTATATTCTCGAAATCTATTGACATCGATTGAAGTCGAATCACATCATATCTCATATATTTGGAAGTATCAGAGTTTATTTGTATCAGATACATTCGATATACATAAATTGAAGACAATTGTGATAAATTGTCACTTTGTGTTGATTGCATGTTCTCGAAATCTACTGACATCAATTGTAGTCGAATCACATCATTTCTCATATATTTGGAAATATTGGAGTTTATTTGTATCAGATATATTCGATATACATGAATTGAAACCAATTGTGATTGATTGTCACCTTGTGTTGATTGCATATTTCCGAAATCTATTGACATTGATTGGAGTCGAATCACATCATTTCCCATATATTTGGATGTATTCGAGTTCATTTGTGACAGATTCATTCGATATACATGAAATGAAGCCATTTGCGATCGATTGTCACTTTGTGTTGATTGCATATTCTCGAAATCTATTGACATCAATCGAAGTCGAATCACATCATCTCTCATATATCTGGAGTTATTATAGTCTATTTATGTCAGATACATTCGATATAGATGAATTGAAGCCAATAGTGATGGATTGTCACTTTGTGTTGATTGCATATTCTCGAAATCTATTGACATCAATTGGAGTCGAATCACATAATTCCTCATATATTTGGAATTATTAGAGTTTATTTGTATCAGATTCATCCGATATACATGAATTGGGGCCAAATGAGATCGATTGTCACTTTGTGTTAATTGTATATTCTCGAAATTTATTGACGTCTATTGATGTCAAATCACATCCTTCCTCATATATTTGGAATTATTAGAGTTTTTCGTATCATATACATTCGATATACATGAATTGAAGCCAATTGTGATCGATTGTCCCTTTGTGTTAATGGTATATTTTCGAAATCTTTTGACATCTATTGAAGTCGAATCACATCATATCTCATATATTTGGAAGTATCAGAGTTATTTGTATCAGATACATTCGATATACATGAATTGAAGCCAATTGTGATCGATTGTCACTTTGTGTTGATTGCATATTCTCGAAATCTATTGACATCAATTGGAGTCGAATCCCATCATTTCTCATATATATGGAATTATTAAAGTTTATTTGTGTCAGATACATTCGATATACATGAATTGAAGCCAATTGTGATCGATTGTCACTTTGTGTTGATTGCATATTCTCGAAATCTATTGACATCAATGGAAGTAGAATCCCATCATTTCTCATATATAAGGAATTATTAGAGTTTACTTGTGTCAGATACATTCGATATACATGAATTGAAGCCAATTGTGATCGACTGTCACTTTGTGTTGATTGCATATTCTCGAAATCTACTGACATCAATTGTAGTCGAATCACATCATTTCTCATATATTTGGAAATATTGGAGTTTATTTGTATCAGATATATTCGATATACATGAATTGAAACCAATTGTGATCGATTGTCACCTTGTGTTGATTGCATATTTCCGAAATCTATTGACATTGATTGGAGTCGAATCACATCATTTCTCATATATTTGGATGTATTCGAGTTCATTTGTGACAGATTCATTCGATATACATGAAATGAAGCCATTTGCGATCGATTGTCACTTTGTGTTGATTGCATATTTTCGAAATCTATTGACATCAATCGAAGTCGAATCACATCATTTCTCATATATTTGGAATTATTAGAGTTTATTTGTGTCAAATACATTCGATATACATGACTTGAAGCCAATTGTGATCGATTGTCATTTTGTGTTGATTGCATATTCTCGAAATCTATTGACATCAATTGAAGTCAAATCACATCATACCTCATATATAAGAAATTGTTAGAGTTTATTTGTGTCAGATACATTCGATATACATGAATTGAAGCCAATAGTGATCGATTGTCACTTTGTGTTGATTGCATATTCTCGAAATCTATTGACATCAATTGGAGTCGAATCACATAAATTCTCATATATTTGGAATTATTAGAGTTTATTTGTATCAGATTCATCCGATATACATGAATTGGGGCCAAATGAGATCGATTGTCACTTTGTGTTAATTGTATATTCTCGAAATTTATTGACGTCTATTGATGTCAAATCATATCCTTCCTCATATATTTGGAATTATTAGAGTTTATTCGTATCAGATACATTCGATATACATGAATTGAAGCCAATTGTGATCGATTGTCCCTTTGTGTTAATGGTATATTTTCGTAATCTTTTGACATCTATTGAAGTCGAATCACATCATATCTCATATATTTGGAAGTATCAGAGTTTATTTGTATCAGATACATTCGATATACATGAATTGAATCCAATTGTGATCGATTGTCACCTTGTGTTGATTGCATATTTCCGAAATCTATTGACATTGATTGGAGTCGAATCACATCATTTCTCATATATTTGGATGTATTCGAGTTCATTTGTGACAGATTCATTCGATATACATGAAATGAAGCCATTTGCGATCGATTGTCACTTTGTGTTGATTGCATATTTTCGAAATCTATTGACATCAATCGAAGTCGAATCACATCATTTCTCATATATTTGGAATTATTAGAGTTTATTTGTGTCAAATACATTCGATATACATGACTTGAAGCCAATTGTGATCGATTGTCACTTTGTGTTGTTTGCATATTCTCGAAATCTATTGACATCAATTGAAGTCAAATCACATCATACCTCATATATAAGAAATTGTTAGAGTTTATTTGTGTCAGATACATTCGATATACATGAATTGAAGCCAATAGTGATCGATTGTCACTTTGTGTTGATTGCATATTCTCGAAATCTATTGACATCAATTGGAGTCGAATCACATAATTTCTCATATATTTGGAATTATTAGAGTTTATTTGTATCAGATTCATCCGATATACATGAATTGAGGCCAAATGAGATCGATTGTCACTTTGTGTTAATTGTATATTCTCGAAATTTATTGACGTCTATTGATGTCAAATCATATCCTTCCTCATATATTTGGAATTATTAGAGTTTATTCGTATCAGATACATTCGATATACATGAATTGAAGCCAATTGTGATCGATTGTCCCTTTGTGTTAACGGTATATTTTCGAAATCTTTTGACATCTATTGAAGTCGAATCACATCATATCTCATATATTTGGAAGTATCAGAGTTATTTGTATCAGATACATTCGATATACATGAATTGAAGCCAATTGTGATCGATTGTCACTTTGTGTTGATTGCATATTCTCGAAATCTATTGACATCAATTGGAGTCGAATCCCATCATTTCTCATATATATGGAATTATTAAAGTTTATTTGTGTCAGATACATTCGATATACATGAATTGAAGCCAATTGTGATCGATTGTCACTTTGTGTTGATTGCATATTCTCGAAATCTACTGACATCAATTGTAGTCGAATCACATCATTTCTCATATATTTGGAAATATTGGAGTTTATTTGTATCAGATATATTCGATATACATGAATTGAAACCAATTGTGATCGATTGTCACCTTGTGTTGATTGCATATTTCCGAAATCTATTGACATTGATTGGAGTCGAATCACATCATTTCTCATATATTTGGATGTATTCGAGTTCATTTGTGACAGATTCATTCGATATACATGAAATGAAGCCATTTGCGATCGATTGTCACTTTGTGTTTATTGCATATTTTCGAAATCTATTGACATCAATCGAAGTCGAATCACATCATTTCTCATATATTTGGAATTATTAGAGTTTATTTGTGTCAAATACATTCGATATACATGACTTGAAGCCAATTGTGATCGATTGTCATTTTGTGTTGATTGCATATTCTCGAAATCTATTGACATCAATTGAAGTCAAATCACATCATACCTCATATATAAGAAATTGTTAGAGTTTATTTGTGTCAGATACATTCGATATACATGAATTGAAGCCAATAGTGATCGATTGTCACTTTGTGTTAATTGTATATTCTCGAAATCTATTGACATCGATTGAAGTCGAATCACATCATATCTCATATATTTGGAAGTATCAGAGTTTATTTGTATCAGATACATTCGATATACATAAATTGAAGACAATTGTGATAAATTGTCACTTTGTGTTGATTGCATATTCTCGAAATCTACTGACATCAATTGTAGTCGAATCACATCATTTCTCATATATTTGGAAATATTGGAGTTTATTTGTATCAGATATATTCGATATACATGAATTGAAACCAATTGTGATCGATTGTCACCTTGTGTTGATTGCATATTTCCGAAATCTATTGACATTGATTGGAGTCGAATCACATCATTTCCCATATATTTGGATGTATTCGAGTTCATTTGTGACAGATTCATTCGATATACATGAAATGAAGCCATTTGCGATCGATTGTCACTTTGTGTTGATTGCATATTTTCGAAATCTATTGACATCAATCGAAGTCGAATCACATCATTTCTCATATATTTGGAATTATTAGAGTTTATTTGTGTCAAATACATTCGATATACATGACTTGAAGCCAATTGTGATCGATTGTCATTTTGTGTTGATTGCATATTCTCGAAATCTATTGACATCAATTGAAGTCGAATCACATCATTTCTCATATATCTGGAGTTATTATAGTCTATTTATGTCAGATACATTCGATATAGATGAATTGAAGCCAATAGTGATCGATTGTCACTTTGTGTTGATTGCATATTCTCGAAATCTATTGACATCAATTGGAGTCGAATCACATAATTCCTCATATATTTGGAATTATTAGAGTTTATTTGTATCAGATTCATCCGATATACATGAATTGGGGCCAAATGAGATCGATTGTCACTTTGTGTTAATTGTATATTCTCGAAATTTATTGACGTCTATTGATGTCAAATCACATCCTTCCTCATATATTTGGAATTATTAGAGTTTTTCGTATCAGATACATTCGATATACATGAATTGAAGCCAATTGTGATCGATTGTCCCTTTGTGTTAATGGTATATTTTCGAAATCTTTTGACATCTATTGAAGTCGAATCACATCATATCTCATATATTTGGAAGTATCAGAGTTTATTTGTATCAGATACATTCGATATACATGAATTGAATCCAATTGTGATCGATTGTCACCTTGTGTTGATTGCATATTTCCGAAATCTATTGACATTGATTGGAGTCGAATCACATCATTTCTCATATATTTGGATGTATTCGAGTTCATTTGTGACAGATTCATTCGATATACATGAAATGAAGCCATTTGCGATCGATTGTCACTTTGTGTTGATTGCATATTTTCGAAATCTATTGACATCAATCGAAGTCGAATCACATCATTTCTCATATATTTGGAATTATTAGAGTTTATTTGTGTCAAATACATTCGATATACATGACTTGAAGCCAATTGTGATCGATTGTCATTTTGTGTTGATTGCATATTCTCGAAATCTATTGACATCAATTGGAGTCGAATCACATAATTCCTCATATATTTGGAATTATTAGAGTTTATTTGTATCAGATTCATCCGATATACATGAATTGGGGCCAAATGAGATCGATTGTCACTTTGTGTTAATTGTATATTCTCGAAATTTATTGACGTCTATTGATGTCAAATCACATCCTTCCTCATATATTTGGAATTATTAGAGTTTTTCGTATCAGATACATTCGATATACATGAATTGAAGCCAATTGTGATCGATTGTCCCTTTGTGTTAATGGTATATTTTCGAAATCTTTTGACATCTATTGAAGTCGAATCACATCATATCTCATATATTTGGAAGTATCAGAGTTATTTGTATCAGATACATTCGATATACATGAATTGAAGCCAATTGTGATCGATTGTCACTTTGTGTTGATTGCATATTCTCGAAATCTATTGACATCAATTGGAGTCGAATCCCATCATTTCTCATATATATGGAATTATTAAAATTTATTTGTGTCAGATACATTCGATATACATGAATTGAAGCCAATTGTGATCGATTGTCACTTTGTGTTGATTGCATATTCTCGAAATCTATTGACATCAATGGAAGTAGAATCCCATCATTTCTCATATATAAGGAATTATTAGAGTTTACTTGTGTCAGATACATTCGATATACATGAATTGAAGCCAATTGTGATCGACTGTCACTTTGTGTTGATTGCATATTCTCGAAATCTACTGATATCAATTGTAGTCGAATCACATCATTTCTCATATATTTGGAAATATTGGAGTTTATTTGTATCAGATATATTCGATATACATGAATTGAAACCAATTGTGATCGATTGTCACCTTGTGTTGATTGCATATTTCCGAAATCTATTGACATTGATTGGAGTCGAATCACATCATTTCTCATATATTTGGATGTATTCGAGTTCATTTGTGACAGACTCATTCGATATACATGAAATGAAGCCATTTGCGATCGATTGTCACTTTGTGTTGATTGCATATTTTCGAAATCTATTGACATCAATCGAAGTCGAATCACATCATTTCTCATATATTTGGAATTATTAGAGTTTATTTGTGTCAAATACATTCGATATACATGACTTGAAGCCAATTGTGATCGATTGTCATTTTGTGTTGATTGCATATTCTCGAAATCTATTGACATCAATTGAAGTCAAATCACATCATACCTCATATATAAGAATTTGTTAGAGTTTATTTGTGTCAGATACATTCGATATACATGAATTGAAGCCAATAGTGATCGATTGTCACTTTGTGTTGATTGCATATTCTCGAAATCTATTGACATCAATTGGAGTCGAATCACATAATTTCTCATATATTTGGAATTATTAGAGTTTATTTGTATCAGATTCATCCGATATACATGAATTGGGGCCAAATGAGATCGATTGTCACTTTGTGTTAATTGTATATTCTCGAAATTTATTGACGTCTATTGATGTCAAATCATATCCTTCCTCATATATTTGGAATTATTAGAGTTTATTCGTATCAGATACATTCGATATACATGAATTGAAGCCAATTGTGATCGATTGTCCCTTTGTGTTAATGGTATATTTTCGAAATCTTTCGACATCTATTGAAGTCGAATCACATCATATCTCATATATTTGGAAGTATCAGAGTTTATTTGTATCAGATACATTCGATATACATGAATTGAAACCAATTGTGATCGATTGTCACCTTGTGTTGATTGCATATTTCCGAAATCTATTGACATTGATTGGAGTCGAATCACATCATTTCTCATATATTTGGATGTATTCGAGTTCATTTGTGACAGATTCATTCGATATACATGAAATGAAGCCATTTGCGATCGATTGTCACTTTGTGTTGATTGCATATTTTCGAAATCTATTGACATCAATCGAAGTCGAATCACATCATTTCTCATATATTTGGAATTATTAGAGTTTATTTGTGTCAAATACATTCGATATACATGACTTGAAGCCAATTGTGATCGATTGTCATTTTGTGTTGATTGCATATTCTCGAAATCTATTGACATCAATTGAAGTCGAATCACATCATTTCTCATATATCTGGAGTTATTATAGTCTATTTATGTCAGATACATTCGATATAGATGAATTGAAGCCAATAGTGATCGATTGTCACTTTGTGTTGATTGCATATTCTCGAAATCTATTGACATCAATTGGAGTCGAATCACATAATTTCTCATATATTTGGAATTATTAGAGTTTATTTGTATCAGATTCATCCGATATACATGAATTGGGGCCAAATGAGATCGATTGTCACTTTGTGTTAATTGTATATTCTCGAAATTTATTGACGTCTATTGATGTCAAATCATATCCTTCCTCATATATTTGGAATTATTAGAGTTTATTCGTATCAGATACATTCGATATACATGAATTGAAGCCAATTGTGATCGATTGTCCCTTTGTGTTAATGGTATATTTTCGAAATCTTTTGACATCTATTGAAGTCGAATCACATCATATCTCATATATTTGGAAGTATCAGAGTTATTTGTATCAGATACATTCGATATACATGAATTGAAGCCAATTGTGATCGATTGTCACTTTGTGTTGATTGCATATTCTCGAAATCTATTGACATCAATTGGAGTCGAATCCCATCATTTCTCATATATATGGAATTATTAAAGTTTATTTGTGTCAGATACATTCGATATACATGAATTGAAGCCAATTGTGATCGATTGTCACTTTGTGTTGATTGCATATTCTCGAAATCTATTGACATCAATTGGAGTCGAATCCCATCATTTCTCATATATATGGAATTATTAGAGTTTACTTGTGTCAGATACATTCGATATACATGAATTGAAGCCAATTGTGATCGACTGTCACTTTGTGTTGATTGCATATTCTCGAAATCTACTGATATCAATTGTAGTCGAATCACATCATTTCTCATATATTTGGAAATATTGGAGTTTATTTGTATCAGATATATTCGATATACATGAATTGAAACCAATTGTGATCGATTGTCACCTTGTGTTGATTGCATATTTCCGAAATCTATCGACATTGATTGGAGTCGAATCACATCATTTCTCATATATTTGGATGTATTCGAGTTCATTTGTGACAGATTCATTCGATATACATGAAATGAAGCCATTTGCGATCGATTGTCACTTTGTGTTGATTGTATATTTTCGAAATCTATTGACATCAATCGAAGTCGAATCACATCATTTCTCATATATTTGGAATTATTAGAGTTTATTTGTGTCAAATACATTCGATATACATGACTTGAAGCCAATTGTGATCGATTGTCATTTTGTGTTGATTGCATATTCTCGAAATCTATTGACATCAATTGAAGTCAAATCACATCATACCTCATATATAAGAAATTGTTAGAGTTTATTTGTGTCAGATACATTCGATATACATGAATTGAAGCCAATAGTGATCGATTGTCACTTTGTGTTGATTGCATATTCTCGAAATCTATTGACATCAATTGGAGTCGAATCACATCATATCTCATATATTTGGAAGTATCAGAGTTTATTTGTATCAAAAACATTCGATATACATAAATTGAAGACATTTGTGATAAATTGTCACTTTGTGTTGATTGCATATTCTCGAAATCTATTAACATTGATTGGACTCGAATCACATCATTTCTCATATATTTGGAATTATTAGAGTTTATTTGTGTCAAATACATTCGATATACATGAATTGAAGCCAATTGTGATCGATTGTCACTTTGTGATGATTGCATATTCTCGAAATCTATTGACATCAATTGGAGTCTAATCATATCATTACTCATATATTTGGAAATATTAGAATTTATTTGTATCAGATACATTCGATATACATGAATTGAAGCCAATTGTGATCGATTGTCACTTTGTGATGATTACATATTCTCGAAATCTATTGACATCAATTGGAGTCTAATCATATCATTTCTCATATATTTGGAAATATTAGAATTTATCTGTATCAGATACATTCGATATACATAAATTGAAGCCAATTGTGATCGATTGTCACTTTGTGTTGATTGCATATTTTCGAAATCTATTGACATCAATCGAAGTCGAATCACATCATTTCCTATATATTTGCAATTATTAGAGTTTATTTGTGTCAGATACATTCGATATAAATGAATTCAAGCCAATTGAGATCGATTATCACTTTGTGTTGATTGCATATTTCCGAAATCTATTGACATTGATTGGAGTCGAATCACATCATTTCTCATATATTTGGATGTATTCGAGTTCATTTGTGTCAGATTCATTCGATATACATGAATTGAAGCCAATTGTGATCGATTGTCCCTTTGTGTTAATGGTATATTTTCGAAATCTTTTGACATCTATTGAAGTCGAATCACATCATATCTCATATATTTGGAAGTATCAGAGTTTATTTGTATCAGATACATTCGATATACATGAATTGGGGCCAATTGTGATCGATTGTCACTTTGTGTTAATTGTATATTCTCGAAATCTATTGACATCGATTGAAGTCGAATCACATCATATCTCATATATTTGGAAGTATCAGAGTTTATTTGTATCAGATACATTCGATATACATAAATTGAAGACAATTGTGATAAATTGTCACTTTGTGTTGATTGCATATTCTCGAAATCTACTGACATCAATTGTAGTCGAATCACATCATTTCTCATATATTTGGAAATATTGGAGTTTATTTGTATCAGATATATTCGATATACATGAATTGAAACCAATTGTGATCGATTGTCACCTTGTGTTGATTGCATATTTCCGAAATCTATTGACATTGATTGGAGTCGAATCACATCATTTCCCATATATTTGGATGTATTCGAGTTCATTTGTGACAGATTCATTCGATATACATGAAATGAAGCCATTTGCGATCGATTGTCACTTTGTGTTGATTGCATATTTTCGAAATCTATTGACATCAATCGAAGTCGAATCACATCATTTCTCATATATTTGGAATTATTAGAGTTTATTTGTGTCAAATAAATTCGATATACATGACTTGAAGCCAATTGTGATCGATTGTCATTTTGTGTTGATTGCATATTCTCGAAATCTATTGACATCAATTGAAGTCGAATCACATCATTTCTCATATATCTGGAGTTATTATAGTCTATTTATGTCAGATACATTCGATATAGATGAATTGAAGCCAATAGTGATCGATTGTCACTTTGTGTTGATTGCATATTCTCGAAATTTATTGACGTCTATTGATGTCAAATCACATCCTTCCTCATATATTTGGAATTATTAGAGTTTATTCGTATCAGATACATTCGATATACATGAATTGAAGCCAATTGTGATCGATTGTCCCTTTGTGTTAATGGTATATTTTCGAAATCTTTTGACATCTATTGAAGTCGAATCACATCATATCTCATATATTTGGAAGTATCAGAGTTTATTTGTATCAGATACATTCGATATACATGAATTGGGGCCAATTGTGATCGATTGTCACTTTGTGTTAATTGTATATTCTCGAAATCTATTGACATCGATTGAAGTCGAATCACATCATATCTCATATATTTGGAAGTATCAGAGTTTATTTGTATCAGATACATTCGATATACATAAATTGGAGACAATTGTGATAAATTGTCACTTTGTGTTAATTGTATATTCTCCAAATCTTTTGACATCGATTGAAGTCGAATCACATCATATCTCATATATTCGGAAATATCAGAATTTATTTGTATCAGATACATTCGATATACATGAATTGGGGCCAAATGAGATCGATTGCTACTTTGTGTTAATTGTATATTCTCGAAATCTATTGACGTCTATTGATGTCAAATCACATCCTTCCTCATATATTTGGAATTATTAGAGTTTATTCGTATCGGATACATTCGATATACATGAATTGAAGCCAATTGTTATCGATTGACACTTTCTGTTGATTGCATATTCTCGAAATCTATTGACATCAATTGAAGTCGAATCACATCATTTCTCATATATCTGGAATTATTAGAGTTTATTTTTGTCAGATACATTCGATATAGATGAATTGAAGCCAATTGTGATAGATTGTCACTTTGTGTTGATTGCATATTCTCGAAATCTATTGACATTGATTGGACTCGATTCACATCATTCCTCATATATTTGGAATTATTAGAGTTTATTTGTATCAGATTCATTCGATATACATGGATTGGGGCCAAATGAGATCGATGGCCACTTTGTGTTAATTATATATTCTCGAAATCTATCGACGTCTATTGATGTCATATCACATCCTTCCTCATATATTTGGAATTATTAGAGTTTATTTGTATCAGATTCATTCGATATACATGAATTGGGGCCAAATGAGATCGATTGTAACTTTGTGTTAATTGTATATTCTCGAAATCTATTGACGTCTATTGATGTCAAATCACATCCTTCCTCATATATTTAGAATTATTAGAGTTTATTCGTATCAGATACATTCGATTTACATGAATTGAAGCCAATTGTGATAGATTGTCACTTTGTGTTGATTGCATATTCTCGAAATCTATTGACATTGATTGGACTCGATTCACTTCATTCCTCATATATTTGGAATTATTAGAGTTTATTTGTATCAGATTCATTCGATATACATGAAATGGGGCCAAATGAGATCGATGGCCACTTTGTGTTAATTGTATATTCTCGAAATCTATCGACGTCTATTGATGTCAAATCACATCCTTCCTCATATATTTGGAATTATCAGAGTTTATTTGTATCAGATTCATTCGATATACATGAATTGGGGCTAAATGAGATCGATTGTCACTTTGTGTTAATTGTATATTCTCGAAATCTTTTGACATCGATTGAAGTCGAATCACATCATATCTCATATATTCGGAAGTATCAGAGTTTATTTGTATCAGATACATTCGATATACATGAATTGGGGCCAAATGAGATCGATTGCCTTTTTGTGTTGATTTTATATTCTCGAAATCTATTGTCGTCTATTGATGTCAAATCACATCCTTCCTCATATATTTGGAATTATTAGAGTTTATACGTATCAGATACATTCGATAAACATGAATTGAAGCCAATTGTTATCGATTGTCACTTTGTGTTAATTGTATATTCTCCAAATCTTTTGACATCGATTGAAGTCGAATCACATCATATTTCATATATTCGGAAATATCAGAATTTATTTGTATCAGATACATTCGATATACATGAATTGGGGCCAAATGAGATCGATTGCTACTTTGTGTTAATTGTATATTCTCGAAATCTATTGACATTGATTGGACTCGAATCACATCCTTCCTCATATATTTGGAATTATTAGAGTTTATTCGTATCAGATACATTCGATATACATGAATTGAAGCCAATTGTGATCGATTGTCCCTTTGTGTTAATGGTATATTCTCGAAATCTTTTGACATCGATTGAAGTCGAATCACATCATATCTCATATATTTGGAAGTATCAGAGTTTATTTGTATCAGATACATTCGATATACATGAATTGGGGCCAAAAAAGATCGATTGCCACTTTGTGTTAATTGTATATTTTCGAAATCTATTGACGTCTATTGATGTCAAATCACATCCTTCCTCATATATTTGTAATTATTAGAGTTTATTTGTATCAGATTCATTCGATATACATGAATTGGGGCCAAATGAGATCGATTGTAACTTTGTGTTAATTGTATATTCTCGAAATCTATTGACGTCTATTGATGTCAAATCACATCCTTCCTCATATATTTGGAATTATTAGAGTTTATTCGTATCAGATACATTCGATTTAAATGAATTGAAGCCAATTGTGATAGATTGTCACTTTGTGTTGATTGCATATTCTCGAAATCTATTGACATTGATTGGAGTCGATTCACATCATTCCTCATATATTTGGAATTATTAGAGTTTATTCGTATCAGATACATTCGATAAACATGAATTGAAGCCAATTGTTATCGATTGTCACTTTGTGTTAATTGTATATTCTCCAAATCTTTTGACATCGATTGAAGTCGAATCACATCATATCTCATATATTTGGAAATATCAGAATTTATTTGTATCAGATACATTCGATATACATGAATTGGGGCCAAATGAGATCGATTGCTACTTTGTGTTAATTGTATATTCTCGAAATCTATTGACATTGATTGGACTCGAATCACATCCTTCCTCATATATTTGGAATTATTAGAGTTTATTCGTATCAGATACATTCGATATACATGAATTGAAGCCAACTGTGATCGATTGTCCTTTTGTGTTAATGGTATATTCTCGAAATCTTTTGACATCGATTGAAGTCGAATCACATCATATCTCATATATTTGGAAGTATCAGAGTTTATTTGTATCAGATACATTCGATATACATGAATTGGGGCCAAAAAAGATCGATTGCCACTTTGTGTTAATTGTATATTCTCGAAATCTATTGACGTCTATTGATGTCATATCACATCCTTCCTCATATATTTGGATTTATTAGAGTTTATTTGTATCAGATTCATTCGATATACATGAATTGGGGCCAAATGAGATCGATTGTCACTTTGTGTTAATTGTATATTCTCGAAATCTATTTATATCAATTGGAGTCGAATCACATCATTCCTCATATATTTGGAATTATTAGAGTTTATTTGTATCAGATTCATCAGATATACATGAATTGGGGCCAAATGAGATCGATTGACACTTTGTGTTAATTGTATATTCTCGAAATCTTTTGACATCGATTGAAGTCGAATCACATCATATCTCATATATTCGGAAGTATCAGAGTTTATTTGTATCAGATACATTCGATATACATGAATTGGGGCCAAATGAGATCGATTGCCACTTTGTGTTAATTGTATATTCTCGAAATCTTTTGACATCGATTGTAGTCGAATCACATCATTCCTCATATATTTGGAATTATTAGAGTTTATTTGTATCAGATTCATCAGATATACATGAATTGGGGCCAAATGAGATCGATTGACACTTTGTGTTAATTGTATATTCTCGAAATCTTTTGACATCGATTGAAGTCGAATCACATCATATCTCATATATTCGGAAGTATCAGAGCTTATTTCTATCAGATTCATCAGATATACATGAATTGGGGCCAAATGAGATCGATTGCCTTTTTGTGTTGATTGTATATTCTCGAAATCTATTGTCGTCTATTGATGTCAAATCACATCCTTCCTCATATATTTGGAAGTATCAGAGTTTATTCGTATCAGATACATTCGATATACATGAATTGAAGCCAATTGTGATCGATTGTCACTTTGTGGTGATTGCATATTTCCGAAATCTATTGACATCAATTGAAGTCGAATCACATAATTCCTCATATATAAGGAATTATTTGAGTTTATTTGTGTCAGATACATTCGATATACATGAATTGAAGCCAATTGTGATAGATTGACACTTTGTGTTGATTGCATATTCTCGAATTCTATTGACATTGATTGGACTCGAATCACATCATTCCTCATATATTTGGAATTATTATAGTTTATTTGTATCAGATTCATTCGATATACATGAAATGGGGCCAAATGAGATCGATGGCCACTTTGTGTTAATTGTATATTCTCGAAATCTATTGTCGTCTATTGATGTCAAATCACATCCTTCCTCATATATTTGGAATTATTAGAGTTTATTCGTATCAGATACATTCGATAAACATGAATTGAAGCCAATTGTTATCGATTGTCACTTTGTGTTAATTGTATATTCTCCAAATCTTTTGACATCGATTGAAGTCGAATCACATCATATCTCATATATTCGGAAATATCAGAATTTATTTGTATCAGATACATTCGATATACATGAATTGGGGCCAAATGAGATCGATTGCTACTTTGTGTTAATTGTATATTCTCGAAATCTATTGACATTGATTGGACTCGAATCACATCCTTCCTCATATATTTGGAATTATTAGAGTTTATTCGTATCAGATACATTCGATATACATGAATTGAAGCCAATTGTGATCGATTGTCCCTTTGTGTTAATGATATATTCTCGAAATCTTTTGACATCGATTGACGTCGAATCACATCATATCTCATATATTTGGAAGTATCAGAGTTTATTTGTATCAGATACATTCGATATACATGAATTGGGGCCAAATGAGATCGATTGCCACTTTGTGTTAATTGTATATTCTCGAAATCTATTGACGTCTATTGATGTCAAATCACATCCTTCCTCATATATTTGGAATTATTAGAGTTTATTCGTATCAGATACATTCGATATACATGAATTGAAGCCAATTGTGATCGATTGTCCCTTTGTGTTAATGATATATTCTCGAAATCTTTTGACATCGATTGACGTCGAATCACATCATATCTCATATATTTGGAAGTATCAGAGTTTATTTGTATCAGATACATTCCATATACATGAATTGGGGCCAAATGAGATCGATTGTCACTTTGTGTTGATTGCATATTCCCGAAATCTATTGACATTGTTTGGACTCGATTCACATCATTCCTCATATATTTGGAATTATTAGAGTTTATTTGTATCAGATTCATACGATATACATGAAATGGGGCCAAATGAGATCGATGGCCACTTTGTGTTAATTGTATATTCTCGAAATCTATCGACGTCTATTGATGTCAAATCACATCCTTCCTCATATATTTGGAATTATTAGAGTTTATTTGTATCAGATTCATTCGATATACATGAATTGGGGCCAAATGAGATCGATTGTCACTTTGTGTTGATTGTATATTCTCGAAATCTATTGATATCAATTGAAGTCGAATCACATCATTCCTCATATAGTTGGAATTATTAGGGTTTATTTGTATCAGATTCATCAGATATACATGAATTGGGGCTAAATGAGATCGATTGTCACTTTGTGTTAATTGTATATTCTCGAAATCTTTTGACATCGATTGAAGTCGAATCACATCATATCTCATATATTCGGAAGTATCAGAGTTTATTTGTATCAGATACACGCGATATACATGAATTTGGGCCAAATGAGATCGATTGCCTTTTTGTGTTGATTGTATATTCTCGAAATCTATTGTCGTCTATTGATGTCAAATCACATCCTTTCTCATATATTTGGAATTATTAGAGTTTATTCGTATCAGATACATTCGATAAACATGAATTGAAGCCAATTGTTATCGATTGTCACTTTGTGTTAATTGTATATTCTCCAAATCTTTTAAAATCGATTGAAGTCGAATCACATCATATCTCATATATTTGGAAATATCAGAATTTATTTGTATCAGATACATTCGATATACATGAATTGGGGCCAAATGAGATCGATTGCTACTTTGTGTTAATTGTATATTCTCGAAATCTATTGACATTGATTGGACTCGAATCACATCCTTCCTCATATATTTGGAATTATTAGAGTTTATTCGTATCAGATACATTCGATATACATGAATTGAAGCCAATTGTGATCGATTGTCCTTTTGTGTTAATGGTATATTCTCGAAATCTTTTGACATCGATTGAAGTCGAATCACATCATATCTCATATATTTGGAAGTATCAGAGTTTATTTGTATCAGATACATTCGATATACATGAATTGGGGCCAAAAAAGATCGATTGCCACTTTGTGTTAATTGTATATTCTCGAAATCTATTGACGTCTATTGATGTCATATCACATCCTTCCTCATATATTTGGATTTATTAGAGTTTATTTGTATCAGATTCATTCGATATACATGAATTGGGGCCAAATGAGATCGATTGCTACTTTGTGTTAATTGTATATTCTCGAAATCTATTGACGTCTATTGATGTCATATCACATCCTTCCTCATATATTTGGATTTATTAGAGTTTATTTGTATCAGATTCATTCGATATACATGAATTGGGGCCAAATGAGATCGATTGCTACTTTGTGTTAATTGTATATTCTCGAAATCTATTGATATCAATTGGAGTCGAATCACATCATTCCTCATATATTTGGAATTATTAGGGTTTATTTGTATCAGATTCATCAGATATACATGAATTGGGGCTAAATGAGATCGATTGCTACTTTGTGTTAATTGTATATTCTCGAAATCTATTGATATCAATTGGAGTCGAATCACATCATTCCTCCTATATTTGGAATTATTAGAGTTTATTTGTATCAGATTCATCAGATATACATGAATTGGGGCCAAATGAGATCGATTGTCACTTTGTGTTAATTGTATATTCTCGAAATCTTTTGACATCGATTGAAGTCGAATCACATCATATCTCATATATTCGGAAGTATCAGAGTTTATTTGTATCAGATACATTCGATATACATGAATTGGGGCCAAATGAGATCGATTGTCACTTTGTGTTAATTGTATATTCTCGAAATCTTTTGACATCGATTGAAGTCGAATCACATCATATCTCATATATTCGGAAGTATCAGAGTTTATTTGTATCAGATACATTCGATATACATGAATTGGGGCCAAATGAGATCGATTGCCACTTTGTGTTAATTGTATATTCTCGAAATCTTTTGACATCGATTGGACTCGATTCACATCATTCCTCATATATTTGGAATTATTAGAGTTTATTTGTATCAGATTCATTCGATATACATGAATTGGGGCCAAATGAGATCGATTGTCACTTTGTGTTGATTGTATATTCTCGAAATCTATTGATATCAATTGAAGTCGAATCACATCATTCCTCATATAGTTGGAATTATTAGGGTTTATTTGTATCAGATTCATCAGATATACATGAATTGGGGCTAAATGAGATCGATTGTCACTTTGTGTTAATTGTATATTCTCGAAATCTTTTGACATCGATTGAAGTCGAATCACATCATATCTCATATATTCGGAAGGATCAGAGTTTATTTGTATCAGATACACGCGATATACATGAATTTGGGCCAAATGAGATCGATTGCCTTTTTGTGTTGATTGTATATTCTCGAAATCTATTGTCGTCTATTGATGTCAAATCACATCCTTCCTCATATATTTGGAATTATTAGAGTTTATTCGTATCAGATACATTCGATAAACATGAATTGAAGCCAATTGTTATCGATTGTCACTTTGCGTTAATTGTATATTCTCCAAATCTTTTAAAATCGATTGAAGTCGAATCACATCATATCTCATATATTTGGAAATATCAGAATTTATTTGTATCAGATACATTCGATATACATGAATTGGGGCCAAATGAGATCGATTGCTACTTTGTGTTAATTGT
Organism: Diorhabda carinulata; assembly: GCF_026250575.1. Taxonomy (NCBI): domain Eukaryota; kingdom Metazoa; phylum Arthropoda; class Insecta; order Coleoptera; family Chrysomelidae; genus Diorhabda; species Diorhabda carinulata. The sequence continues at coordinate 4,348,681 of NC_079473.1, read as the reverse complement.
ATATTCTCGAAATCTATTGACATTGATTGGACTCGAATCACATCCTTCCTCATATATTTGGAATTATTAGAGTTTATTCGTATCAGATACATTCGATATACATGAATTGAAGCCAATTGTGATCGATTGTCCTTTTGTGTTAATGGTATATTCTCGAAATCTTTTGACATCGATTGAAGTCGAATCACATCATATCTCATATATTTGGAAGTATCAGAGTTTATTTGTATCAGATACATTCGATATACATGAATTGGGGCCAAAAAAGATCGATTGCCACTTTGTGTTAATTGTATATTCTCGAAATCTATTGACGTCTATTGATGTCATATCACATCCTTCCTCATATATTTGGATTTATTAGAGTTTATTTGTATCAGATTCATTCGATATACATGAATTGGGGCCAAATGAGATCGATTGCTACTTTGTGTTAATTGTATATTCTCGAAATCTATTGATATCAATTGGAGTCGAATCACATCATTCCTCATATATTTGGAATTATTAGGGTTTATTTGTATCAGATTCATCAGATATACATGAATTGGGGCTAAATGAGATCGATTGCTACTTTGTGTTAATTGTATATTCTCGAAATCTATTGATATCAATTGGAGTCGAATCACATCATTCCTCCTATATTTGGAATTATTAGAGTTTATTTGTATCAGATTCATCAGATATACATGAATTGGGGCCAAATGAGATCGATTGTCACTTTGTGTTAATTGTATATTCTCGAAATCTTTTGACATCGATTGAAGTCGAATCACATCATATCTCATATATTCGGAAGTATCAGAGTTTATTTGTATCAGATACATTCGATATACATGAATTGGGGCCAAATGAGATCGATTGTCACTTTGTGTTAATTGTATATTCTCGAAATCTTTTGACATCGATTGAAGTCGAATCACATCATATCTCATATATTCGGAAGTATCAGAGTTTATTTGTATCAGATACATTCGATATACATGAATTGGGGCCAAATGAGATCGATTGCCACTTTGTGTTAATTGTATATTCTCGAAATCTTTTGACATCGATTGGACTCGATTCACATCATTCCTCATATATTTGGAATTATTAGAGTTTATTTGTATCAGATTCATTCGATATACATGAATTGGGGCCAAATGAGATCGATTGTCACTTTGTGTTAATTGTATATTCTCGAAATCTATTGACATCAATTGAAGTCGAATCACATCAGTCCTCATATATTTGAAATTATTAGAGTTCATTTGTATCAGATTCATCAGATATACATGAATTGGGGCTGAATGAGATCGATTGTCACTTTGTGTTAATTGTATATTCTCGAAATCTTTTGACATCGATTGAAGTCGAATTACATCATATCTCATATATTCGGAAGTAACAGAGTTTATTTGTATCAGATACATTCGATATACATGAATTGGGGCCAAATGAGATCGATTGCCTTTTTGTGTTGATTGTATATTCTCGAAATCTATTGTCGTCTATTGATGTCAAATCACATCCTTCCTCATATATTTGGAAGTATCAGAGTTTATTCGTATCAGATACATTCGATATACATGAATTGAAGCCAATTGTGATCGATTGTCACTTTGTGTTGATTGCATATTCTTGAAATCTATTGACATCAATTGAAGTCGAATCGCATCATCTCTCATATATCTTGAATTATTAGAGTTTATTTGTGTCACATACATTCGATATAGATGAATTCAAGCCAATTGTGATCGATTGTCACTTTGTGGTGATTGCATATTTCCGAAATCTATTGACATCAATTGAAGTCGAATCACATAATTCCTCATATATAAGGAATTATTTGAGTTTATTTGTGTCAGATACATTCGATATACATGAATTGAAGCCAATTGTGATAGATTGACACTTTGTGTTGATTGCATATTCTCGAATTCTATTGACATTAATTGGACTCGAATCACATCATTCCTCATATATTTGGAATTATTATAGTTTATTTGTATCAGATCCATTCGATATACATGAAATGGGGCCAAATGAGATCGATTGTCACTTTGTGTTAATTGTATATTCTCGAAATCTATCGACGTCTATTGATGTCAAATCACATCCTTCCTCATATATTTGGAATTATTAGAGTCTATTTGTATCAGATTCATTCGATATACATGAATTGGGGTCAAATGAGATCGATTGTCACTTTGTGTTAATTGTATATTCTCGAAATCTATTGATATCAATTGGAGTCGAATCACATCATTCCTCATATATTCGGAAGTATCAGAGTTTATTTGTATCAGATACATTCGATATACATGAATTGGGGCCAAATGAGATCGATTGCCTTTTTGTGTTGATTGTATATTCTCGAAATCTATTGTTGTCTATTGATGTCAAATCACATCATATCTCATATATTCGGAAATATCAGAATTTATTTGTATCAGATACATTCGATATACATGAATTGGGGCCAAATGAGATCGATTGCTACTTTGTGTTAATTGTATATTCTCGAAATCTATTGACATTGATTGGACTCGAATCACATCCTTCCTCATATATTTGGAATTATTAGTGTTTATTCGTATCAGATACATTCGATATACATGAATTGAAGCCAATTGTGATCGATTGTCCCTTTGTGTTAATGGTATATTCTCGAAATCTTTTGACATCGATTGAAGTCAAATCACATCATATCTCATATATTTGGAATTATTAGTGTTTATTCGTATCAGATACATTCGATATACATGAATTGGGGCCAAATGAGATCGATTGCCACTTTGTGTTAATTGTATATTCTCGAAATCTATTGACGTCTATTGATGTCAAATCACATCCTTCCTCATATATTTGTAATTATTAGAGTTTATTCGTATCAGATACATTCGATATACATGAATTGAAGCCAATTGTGATCGATTGTCACTTTGTGTTGATTGCATATTCTTGAAATCTATTGACATCAATTGAAGTCGAATCACATCATTTCTCATATATCTGGAATTATTAGAGTTTATTTGTGTCACATACATTCGATATAGATGAATTCAAGCCAATTGTGATCGATTGTCACTTTGTGGTGATTGCATATTTCCGAAATCTATTGACATCAATTGAAGTCGAATCACATAATTCCTCATATATAAGGAATTATTTGAGTTTATTTGTGTCAGATACATTCGATATACATGAATTGAAGCCAATTGTGATAGATTGTCACTCTGTGTTGATTGCATATTTTCGAATTCTATTGACATTGATTGGACTCGAATCACATCATTCCTCATATATTTGGAATTATTAGAGTTTATTTGTATCAGATTCATTCGATATACATGAATTGGGGCCAAATGAGATCGATTATCACTTTGTGTTAATTGTATATTCTCGAAATCTATTGACATCAATTGGAGTCGAATCACATCATTTCTCATATATTTGGAATTATTAGAGTTTATTTGTGTCAGATACATTCGATATAGATGAATTCAAGACAATTGTGATCGATTGTCACTTTGTGGTGATTGTATATTCTCGAAATCTATTGACGTCTATTGATGTCAAATCACATCCTTCCTCATATATTTGGAATTATTAGAGTTTATTCGTATCAGATTCATTCGATATATATGAATTGGGGCCAAATGAGATCGATTGCTACTTTGTGTTAATTGTATATTCTCGAAATCTATTGATATCATTTGGAGTCGAATCACATCATTTCTCATATATTTGGAATTATTAGAGTTTATTTGTATCAGATTCATCAGATATACATGAATTGGGGCTAAATGAGATCGATTGCTACTTTGTGTTAATTGTATATTCTCGAAATCTATTGATATCAATTGGAGTCGAATCACATCATTCCTCATATATTTGGAATTATTAGAGTTTATTTGTATCAGATTCATCAGATATACATGAATTGGGCCCAAATGAGATCGATTGCTACTTTGTGTTAATTGTATATTCTCGAAATCTATTGACATCGATTGAAGTCGAATCACATCATATCTCATATATTCGGAAGTATCAGAGTTTATTTGTATCAGATACATTCGATATACATGAATTGGGGCCAAATGAGATCGATTGCCTTTTTGTGTTGATTGTATATTCTCGAAATCTATTGTCGTCTATTGATGTCAAATCACATCCTTCCTCATATATTTGGAAGTATCAGAGTTTATTCATATCAGATACATTCGATATACATGAATTGAAGCCAATTGTGATCGATTGTCACTTTGTGTTGATTGCATATTCTTGAAATCTATTGACATCAATTGAAGTCGAATCACATCATTTCTCATATATCTGGAATTATTAGAGTTTATTTGTGTCACATACATTCGATATAGATGAATTCAAGCCAATTGTGATCGATTGTCACTTTGTGGTGATTGCATATTTCCGAAATCTATTGACATCAATTGAAGTCGAATCACATAATTCCTCATATATAAGGAATTATTTGAGTTTATTTGTGTCAGATACATTCGATATACATGAATTGAAGCCAATTGTGATAGATTGTCACTTTGTGTTGATTGCATATTCTCGAATTCTATTGACATTGATTGGACTCGAATCACATCATTCCTCATATATTTGGAATTATTAGAGTTTATTTGTATCAGATTCATTCGATATACATGAATTGGGGCCAAATGAGATCGATTATCACTTTGTGTTAATTGTATATTTTCGAAATCTATTGACATTGATTGGACTCGAATCACATCCTTCCTCATATATTTGGAATTATTAGTGTTTATTCGTATCAGATACATTCGATATACATGAATTGAAGCCAATTGTGATCGATTGTCCCTTTGTGTTAATGGTATATTCTCGAAATCTTTTGACATCGATTGAAGTCGAATCACATCATATCTCATATATTTGGAAGTATCAGAGTTTATTTGTATCAGATACATTCGATATACATGAATTGGGGCCAAATGAGATCGATTGCCACTTTGTGTTAATTGTATATTCTCGAAATCTATTGACGTCTATTGATGTCAAATCACATCCTTCCTCATATATTTGTAATTATTAGAGTTTATTCGTATCAGATACATTCGATATACATGAATTGAAGCCAATTGTGATCGATTGTCACTTTGTGTTGATTGCATATTCTTGAAATCTATTGACATCAATTGAAGTCGAATCACATCATTTCTCATATATCTGGAATTATTAGAGTTTATTTGTGTCACATACATTCGATATAGATGAATTCAAGCCAATTGTGATCGATTGTCCCTTTGTGTTAATGGTATATTCTCGAAATCTTTTGACATCGATTGAAGTCGAATCACATCATATCTCATATATTTGGAAGTATCAGAGTTTATTCGTATCAGATACATTCGATATACATGAATTGAAGCCAATTGTGATCGATTGTCACTTTGTGTTGATTGCATATTCTTGAAATCTATTGACATCAATTGAAGTCGAATCACATCATTTCTCATATATCTGGAATTATTAGAGTTTATTTGTGTCACATACATTCGATATAGATGAATTCAAGCCAATTGTGATCGATTGTCACTTTGTGGTGATTGCATATTTCCGAAATCTATTGACATTGATTGGACTCGAATCACATCATTCCTCATATATTTGGAATTATTAGAGTTTATTTGTATCAGATTCATTCGATATACATGAATTGGGTCCAAATGAGATCGATTATCACTTTGTGTTAATTGTATATTCTCGAAATCTATTGACATCGATTGAAGTCGATTCACATCATATCTCATATATTCGGAAATATCAGAATTTATTTGTATCAGATACATTCGATATACATGAATTGGGGCCAAATGAGATCGATTGCTACTTTGTGTTAATTGTATATTCTCGAAATCTATTGACATTGATTGGACTCGAATCACATCCTTCCTCATATATTTGGAATTATTAGAGTTTATTCGTATCAGATACATTCGATATACATGAATTGAAGCCAATTGTGATCGATTGTCCCTTTGTGTTAATGGTATATTCTCGAAATCTTTTGACATCAATTGAAGTCGAATCACATCATTTCTCATATATCTGGAAATATTAAAGTTTATTTGTGTCAGATACATTCGATATAGATGAATTCAAGCCAATTGTGATCGATTGTCACTTTGTGTTAATTGTATATTCTCCAAATCTTTTGACATCGATTGACGTCGAATCACATCATATCTCATATATTTGGAAGTATCAGAGTCTATTTGTATCAGATACATTCGATATACATGAATTGGGGCCAAATGAGATCGATTGCCACTTTGTGTTAATTGTATATTCTCGAAATCTATTGACGTCTATTGATGTCAAATCACATCCTTCCTCATATATTTGTAATTATTAGAATTTATCCGTATCAGATACATTCGATATACATGAATTGAAGCCAATTGTGATCGATTGTCACTTTGTGTTGATTGCATATTCTTGAAATCTATTGACATCAATTGAAGTCGAATCACATCATTTCTCATATATCTGGAATTATTAGAGTTTATTTGTGTCACATACATTCGATATAGATGAATTCAAGCCAATTGTGATCGATTGTCACTTTGTGGTGATTGCATATTTCCGAAACCTATTGACATCAATTGAAGTCGAATCACATAATTCCTCATATATAAGGAATTATTTGAGTTGATTTGTGTCAGATACATTCGATATACATGAATTGAAGCCAATTGTGATAGATTGTCACTTTGTGTTGATTGCATATTCTCGAATTCTATTGACATTGATTGGACTCGAATCACATCATTCCTCATATATTTGGAATTATTAGAGTTTATTTGTATCAGATTCATTCGATATACATGAATTGGGGCCAAATGAGGTCGATTGCCTTTTTGTGTTGATTGTATATTCTCGAAATCTATTGTTGTCTATTGATGTCAAATCACATCATATCTCATATATTCGGAAATATCAGAATTTATTTGTATCAGATACATTCGATATACATGAATTGGGGCCAAATGAGATCGATTGCTACTTTGTGTTAATTGTATATTCTCGAAATCTATTGACATTGATTGGACTCGAATCACATCCTTCCTCATATATTTGGAATTATTAGTGTTTATTCGTATCAGATACATTCGATATACATGAATTGAAGCCAATTGTGATCGATTGTCCCTTTGTGTTAATGGTATATTCTCGAAATCTTTTGACATCGATTGAAGTCAAATCACATCATATCTCATATATTTGGAATTATTAGTGTTTATTCGTATCAGATACATTCGATATACATGAATTGGGGCCAAATGAGATCGATTGCCACTTTGTGTTAATTGTATATTCTCGAAATCTATTGATATCAATTGGAGTCGAATCACATCATTCCTCATATATTCGGAAGTATCAGAGTTTATTTGTATCAGATACATTCGATATACATGAATTGGGGCCAAATGAGATCGATTGCCTTTTTGTGTTGATTGTATATTCTCGAAATCTATTGTTGTCTATTGATGTCAAATCACATCATATCTCATATATTCGGAAATATCAGAATTTATTTGTATCAGATACATTCGATATACATGAATTGGGGCCAAATGAGATCGATTGCTACTTTGTGTTAATTGTATATTCTCGAAATCTATTGACATTGATTGGACTCGAATCACATCCTTCCTCATATATTTGGAATTATTAGTGTTTATTCGTATCAGATACATTCGATATACATGAATTGAAGCCAATTGTGATCGATTGTCCCTTTGTGTTAATGGTATATTCTCGAAATCTTTTGACATCGATTGAAGTCAAATCACATCATATCTCATATATTTGGAATTATTAGTGTTTATTCGTATCAGATACATTCGATATACATGAATTGGGGCCAAATGAGATCGATTGCCACTTTGTGTTAATTGTATATTCTCGAAATCTATTGACGTCTATTGATGTCAAATCACATCCTTCCTCATATATTTGTAATTATTAGAGTTTATTCGTATCAGATACATTCGATATACATGAATTGAAGCCAATTGTGATCGATTGTCACTTTGTGTTGATTGCATATTCTTGAAATCTATTGACATCAATTGAAGTCGAATCACATCATTTCTCATATATCTGGAATTATTAGAGTTTATTTGTGTCACATACATTCGATATAGATGAATTCAAGCCAATTGTGATCGATTGTCACTTTGTGGTGATTGCATATTTCCGAAATCTATTGACATCAATTGAAGTCGAATCACATAATTCCTCATATATAAGGAATTATTTGAGTTTATTTGTGTCAGATACATTCGATATACATGAATTGAAGCCAATTGTGATAGATTGTCACTCTGTGTTGATTGCATATTTTCGAATTCTATTGACATTGATTGGACTCGAATCACATCATTCCTCATATATTTGGAATTATTAGAGTTTATTTGTATCAGATTCATTCGATATACATGAATTGGGGCCAAATGAGATCGATTATCACTTTGTGTTAATTGTATATTCTCGAAATCTATTGACATCAATTGGAGTCGAATCACATCATTTCTCATATATTTGGAATTATTAGAGTTTATTTGTGTCAGATACATTCGATATAGATGAATTCAAGACAATTGTGATCGATTGTCACTTTGTGGTGATTGTATATTCTCGAAATCTATTGACGTCTATTGATGTCAAATCACATCCTTCCTCATATATTTGGAATTATTAGAGTTTATTCGTATCAGATTCATTCGATATATATGAATTGGGGCCAAATGAGATCGATTGCTACTTTGTGTTAATTGTATATTCTCGAAATCTATTGATATCAATTGGAGTCGAATCACATCATTTCTCATATATTTGGAATTATTAGAGTTTATTTGTATCAGATTCATCAGATATACATGAATTGGGGCTAAATGAGATCGATTGCTACTTTGTGTTAATTGTATATTCTCGAAATCTATTGATATCAATTGGAGTCGAATCACATCATTCCTCATATATTTGGAATTATTAGAGTTTATTTGTATCAGATTCATCAGATATACATGAATTGGGCCCAAATGAGATCGATTGCTACTTTGTGTTAATTGTATATTCTCGAAATCTATTGACATCGATTGAAGTCGAATCACATCATATCTCATATATTCGGAAGTATCAGAGTTTATTTGTATCAGATACATTCGATATACATGAATTGGGGCCAAATGAGATCGATTGCCTTTTTGTGTTGATTGTATATTCTCGAAATCTATTGTCGTCTATTGATGTCAAATCACATCCTTCCTCATATATTTGGAAGTATCAGAGTTTATTCATATCAGATACATTCGATATACATGAATTGAAGCCAATTGTGATCGATTGTCACTTTGTGTTGATTGCATATTCTTGAAATCTATTGACATCAATTGAAGTCGAATCACATCATTTCTCATATATCTGGAATTATTAGAGTTTATTTGTGTCACATACATTCGATATAGATGAATTCAAGCCAATTGTGATCGATTGTCACTTTGTGGTGATTGCATATTTCCGAAATCTATTGACATCAATTGAAGTCGAATCACATAATTCCTCATATATAAGGAATTATTTGAGTTTATTTGTGTCAGATACATTCGATATACATGAATTGAAGCCAATTGTGATAGATTGTCACTTTGTGTTGATTGCATATTCTCGAATTCTATTGACATTGATTGGACTCGAATCACATCATTCCTCATATATTTGGAATTATTAGAAATTATTTGTATCAGATTCATTCGATATACATGAATTGGGGCCAATGAGATCGATTATCACTTTGTGTTAATTGTATATTTTCGAAATCTATTGACATTGATTGGACTCGAATCACATCCTTCCTCATATATTTGGAATTATTAGTGTTTATTCGTATCAGATACATTCGATATACATGAATTGAAGCCAATTGTGATCGATTGTCCCTTTGTGTTAATGGTATATTCTCGAAATCTTTTGACATCGATTGAAGTCGAATCACATCATATCTCATATATTTGGAAGTATCAGAGTTTATTTGTATCAGATACATTCGATATACATGAATTGGGGCCAAATGAGATCGATTGCCACTTTGTGTTAATTGTATATTCTCGAAATCTATTGACGTCTATTGATGTCAAATCACATCCTTCCTCATATATTTGTAATTATTAGAGTTTATTCGTATCAGATACATTCGATATACATGAATTGAAGCCAATTGTGATCGATTGTCACTTTGTGTTGATTGCATATTCTTGAAATCTATTGACATCAATTGAAGTCGAATCACATCATTTCTCATATATCTGGAATTATTAGAGTTTATTTGTGTCACATACATTCGATATAGATGAATTCAAGCCAATTGTGATCGATTGTCCCTTTGTGTTAATGGTATATTCTCGAAATCTTTTGACATCGATTGAAGTCGAATCACATCATATCTCATATATTTGGAAGTATCAGAGTTTATTCGTATCAGATACATTCGATATACATGAATTGAAGCCAATTGTGATCGATTGTCACTTTGTGTTGATTGCATATTCTTGAAATCTATTGACATCAATTGAAGTCGAATCACATCATTTCTCATATATCTGGAATTATTAGAGTTTATTTGTGTCACATACATTCGATATAGATGAATTCAAGCCAATTGTGATCGATTGTCACTTTGTGGTGATTGCATATTTCCGAAATCTATTGACATCAATTGAAGTCGAATCACATAATTCCTCATATATAAGGAATAATTTGAGTTTATTTGTGTCAGATACATTCGATATACATGAATTGAAGCCAATTGTGATAGATTGTCACTCTGTGTTGATTGCATATTCTCGAATTCTATTGACATTGATTGGACTCGAATCACATCATTCCTCATATATTTGGAATTATTAGAGTTTATTTGTATCAGATTCATTCGATATACATGAATTGGGTCCAAATGAGATCGATTATCACTTTGTGTTAATTGTATATTCTCGAAATCTATTGACATCGATTGAAGTCGATTCACATCATATCTCATATATTCGGAAATATCAGAATTTATTTGTATCAGATACATTCGATATACATGAATTGGGGCCAAATGAGATCGATTGCTACTTTGTGTTAATTGTATATTCTCGAAATCTATTGACATTGATTGGACTCGAATCACATCCTTCCTCATATATTTGGAATTATTAGAGTTTATTCGTATCAGATACATTCGATATACATGAATTGAAGCCAATTGTGATCGATTGTCCCTTTGTGTTAATGGTATATTCTCGAAATCTTTTGACATCAATTGAAGTCGAATCACATCATTTCTCATATATCTGGAAATATTAAAGTTTATTTGTGTCAGATACATTCGATATAGATGAATTCAAGCCAATTGTGATCGATTGTCACTTTGTGTTAATTGTATATTCTCCAAATCTTTTGACATCGATTGACGTCGAATCACATCATATCTCATATATTTGGAAGTATCAGAGTCTATTTGTATCAGATACATTCGATATACATGAATTGGGGCCAAATGAGATCGATTGCCACTTTGTGTTAATTGTATATTCTCGAAATCTATTGACGTCTATTGATGTCAAATCACATCCTTCCTCATATATTTGTAATTATTAGAATTTATCCGTATCAGATACATTCGATATACATGAATTGAAGCCAATTGTGATCGATTGTCACTTTGTGTTGATTGCATATTCTTGAAATCTATTGACATCAATTGAAGTCGAATCACATCATTTCTCATATATCTGGAATTATTAGAGTTTATTTGTGTCACATACATTCGATATAGATGAATTCAAGCCAATTGTGATCGATTGTCACTTTGTGGTGATTGCATATTTCCGAAATCTATTGACATCAATTGAAGTCGAATCACATAATTCCTCATATATAAGGAATTATTTGAGTTGATTTGTGTCAGATACATTCGATATACATGAATTGAAGCCAATTGTGATAGATTGTCACTTTGTGTTGATTGCATATTCTCGAATTCTATTGACATTGATTGGACTCGAATCACATCATTCCTCATATATTTGGAATTATTAGAGTTTATTTGTATCAGATTCATTCGATATACATGAATTGGGGCCAAATGAGATCGATTATCACTTTGTGTTAATTGTATATTTTCGAAATCTATTGACATCGATTGAAGTCGAATAACATCATTTCTCATATATCTGGAATTATTAGAGTTTATTTGTGTCACATACATTCGATATAGATGAATTCAAGCCAATTGTGATCGATTGTCACTTTGTGGTGATTGCATATTTCCGAAATCTATTGACATCAATTGAAGTCGAATCACATAATTCCTCATATATAAGGAATTATTTGAGTTTATTTGTGTCAGATACATTCGATATACATGAATTGAAGCCAATTGTGATAGATTGTCACTTTGTGTTGATTGCATATTCTCGAAATCTATTGACATTGATTGGAGTCGAATCACATCATTCCTCATATATTTGGAATTATTAGAGTTTATTTTAATCAGATTCATTCGATATACATGAATTGGGGCCAAATGAGATCGATTATCACTTTGTGTTAATTGTATATTCTCGAAATCTATTGACATCGATTGAAGTCGAATAACATCATATCTCATATATATTTGGAAGTATCAGAGTTTATTTGTATCAGATACATTCGATTTACATGAATTGAAGCCAATTGTGATAGATTGTCACTTTGTGTTGATTGCATATTCTCGAAATCTATTGACATTGATTGGACTCGAATCTCATCATTCCTCATATATTTGGAATTATTAGATTTTATTTGTATCAGATTCATTCGATATACATGAATTGGGGCCAAATGAGATCGATTGTCACTTTGTGTTAATTGTATATTCTCGAAATCTATCGACGTCTATTGATGTCATATCACATCCTTCCTCATATATTTGGAATTATTAGAGTTTATTTGTATCAGATTCATTCGATATACATGAATTGGGGCAAAATGAGATCGATTGTAACTTTGTGTTAATTGTATATTCTCGAAATCTATTGACGTCTATTGATGTCAAATCACATCCTTCCTCATATATTTGGAATTATTAGAGTTTATTCGTATCAGATACATTCGATATACATGAATTGAAGCCAATTGTGATCGATTGTCACTTTGTGTTGATTGCATATTCTCGAAATCTATTGACATTGATTGGACTCGAATCTCATCATTCCTCTTATATTTGGAATTATTAGATTTTATTTGTATCAGATTCATTCGATATACATGAATTGAAGCCAATTGTGATCGATTGTCACTTTGTGTTGATTGCATATTCTCGAAATCTATTGACATTGATTGGACTCGAATCTCATCATTCCTCATATATTTGGAATTATTAGATTTTATTTGTATCGGATTCATTCGATATACATGAATTGGGGCCAAATGAGATCGATTGTCACTTTGTGTTAATTGTATATTCTCGAAATCTATCGACGTCTATTGATGTCATATCACATCCTTCCTCATATATTTGGAATTATTAGAGTTTATTCGTATCAGATACATTCGATATACATGAATTGAAGCCAATTGTGATCGATTGTCACTTTGTGTTGATTGCATATTCTCGAAATCTAATGACATTGATTGGACTCGAATCTCATCATTCCTCATATATTTGGAATTATTAGATTTTATTTGTATCAGATTCATTCGATATACATGAATTGAAGCCAATTGTGATAGATTGACACTTTGTGTTGATTGCATATTCTCGAATTCTATTGACATTGATTGGACTCGAATCACATCATTCCTCATATATTTGGAATTATTATAGTTTATTTGTATCAGATTCATTCGATATACATGAAATGGGGCCAAATGAGATCGATGGCCACTTTGTGTTAATTGTATATTCTCGAAATCTATCGACGTCTATTGATGTCAAATCACATCCTTCCTCATATATTTGGAAGTATCAGAGTTTATTCGTATCAGATACATTCGATATACATGAATTGAAGCCAATTGTGATGGATTGTCACTTTGTGTTGATTGCATATTCTTGAAATCTATTGACATCAATTGAAGTCGAATCGCATCATTTCTCATATATCTGGAATTATTAGAGTTTATTTGTGTCACATACATTCGATATAGATGAATTCAAGCCAATTGTGATCGATTGTCACTTTGTGGTGATTGCATATTTCCGAAATCTATTGACATCAATTGAAGTCGAATCACATAATTCCTCATATATTTGGAATTATTATAGTTTATTTGTATCAGATTCATTCGATATACATGAAATGGGGTCAAATGAGATCGATTGTCACTTTGTGTTAATTGTATATTCTCGAAATCTATTGATATCAATTGGAGTCGAATCACATCATTCCTCATATATTCGGAAGTATCAGAGTTTATTTGTATCAGATACATTCGATATACATGAATTGGGGCCAAATGAGATCGATTGCCTTTTTGTGTTGATTGTATATTCTCGAAATCTATTGTCGTCTATTGATGTCAAATCACATCATATCTCATATATTCGGAAATATCAGAATTTATTTGTATCAGATACATTCGATATACATGAATTGGGGCCAAATGAGATCGATTGCTACTTTGTGTTAATTGTATATTCTCGAAATCTATTGACATTGATTGGACTCGAATCACATCCTTCCTCATATATTTGGAATTATTAGTGTTCATTCGTATCAGATACATTCGATATACATGAATTGAAGCAATTGTGATCGATTGTCCCTTTGTGTTAATGGTATATTCTCGAAATCTTTTGACATCGATTGAAGTCGAATCACATCATATCTCATATATTTGGAAGTATCAGAGTTTATTTGTATCAGATACATTCGATATACATGAATTGGGGCCAAATGAGATCGATTGCCACTTTGTGTTAATTGTATATTCTCGAAATCTATTGACGTCTATTGATGTCAAATCACATCCTTCCTCATATATTTGTAATTATTAGAGTTTATTCGTATCAGATACATTCGATATACATGAATTGAAGCCAATTGTGATCGATTGTCACTTTGTGTTGATTGCATATTCTCGAAATCTATTGACATTGATTGGACTCGAATCTCATCATTCCTCATATATTTGGAATTATTAGATTTTATTTGTATCAGATTCATTCGATATACATGAATTGAAGCCAATTGTGATAGATTGACACTTTGTGTTGATTGCATATTCTCGAATTCTATTGACATTGATTGGACTCGAATCACATCATTCCTCATATATTTGGAATTATTATAGTTTATTTGTATCAGATTCATTCGATATACATGAAATGGGGCCAAATGAGATCGATGGCCACTTTGTGTTAATTGTATATTCTCGAAATCTATCGACGTCTATTGATGTCAAATCACATCCTTCCTCATATATTTGGAAGTATCAGAGTTTATTCGTATCAGATACATTCGATATACATGAATTGAAGCCAATTGTGATCGATTGTCACTTTGTGTTGATTGCATATTCTTGAAATCTATTGACATCAATTGAAGTCGAATCGCATCATTTCTCATATATCTGGAATTATTAGAGTTTATTTGTGTCACATACATTCGATATAGATGAATTCAAGCCAATTGTGATCGATTGTCACTTTGTGGTGATTGCATATTTCCGAAATCTATTGACATCGATTGAAGTCGATTCACATCATATCTCATATATTCGGAAATATCAGAATTTATTTGTATCAGATACATTCGATATACATGAATTGGGGCCAAATGAGATCGATTGCTACTTTGTGTTAATTGTATATTCTCGAAATCTATTGACATTGATTGGACTCGAATCACATCCTTCCTCATATATTTGGAATTATTAGAGTTTATTCGTATCAGATACATTCGATATACATGAATTGAAGCCAATTGTGATCGATTGTCCCTTTGTGTTAATGGTATATTCTCGAAATCTTTTGACATCAATTGAAGTCGAATCACATCATTTCTCATATATCTGGAATTATTAAAGTTTATTTGTGTCAGATACATTCGATATAGATGAATTCAAGCCAATTGTGATCGATTGTCACTTTGTGTTAATTGTATATTCTCCAAATCTTTTGACATCGATTGACGTCGAATCACATCATATCTCATATATTTGGAAGTATCAGAGTCTATTTGTATCAGATACATTCGATATACATGAATTGGGGCCAAATGAGATCGATTGCCACTTTGTGTTAATTGTATATTCTCGAAATCTATTGACGTCTATTGATGTCAAATCACATCCTTCCTCATATATTTGTAATTATTAGAATTTATTCGTATCAGATACATTCGATATACATGAATTGAAGCCAATTGTGATCGATTGTCACTTTGTGTTGATTGCATATTCTTGAAATCTATTGACATCAATTGAAGTCGAATCACATCATTTCTCATATATCTGGAATTATTAGAGTTTATTTGTGTCACATACATTCGATATAGATGAATTCAAGCCAATTGTGATCGATTGTCACTTTGTGGTGATTGCATATTTCCGAAATCTATTGACATCAATTGAAGTCGAATCACATAATTCCTCATATATAAGGAATTATTCGAGTTTATTTGTGTCAGATACATTCGATATACATGAATTGAAGCCAATTGTGATAGATTGTCACTTTGTGTTGATTGCATATTCTCGAATTCTATTGACATTGATTGGACTCGAATCACATCATTCCTCATATATTTGGAATTATTAGAGTTTATTCGTATCAGATACATTCGATATACATGAATTGAAGCCAATTGTGATCGATTGTCACTTTGTGTTGATTGCATATTTTCGAAATCTATTGACATTGATTGGACTCGAATCTCATCATTTCTCATATATCTGGAATTATTAGAGTTTATTTGTGTCACATACATTCGATATAGATGAATTCAAGCCAATTGTGATCGATTGTCACTTTGTGGTGATTGCATATTTCCGAAATCTATTGACATCAATTGAAGTCGAATCACATAATTCCTCATATATAAGGAATTATTTGAGTTTATTTGTGTCAGATACATTCGATATACATGAATTGAAGCCAATTGTGATAGATTGTCACTTTGTGTTGATTGCATATTCTCGAAATCTATTGACATTGATTGGACTCGAATCTCATCATTCCTCATATATTTGGAATTATTAGATTTTATTTGTATCAGATTCATTCGATATACATGAATTGAAGCCAATTGTGATCGATTGTCACTTTGTGTTGATTGCATATTCTCGAAATCTATTGACATTGATTGGACTCGAATCTCATCATTCCTCATATATTTGGAATTATTAGATTTTATTTGTATCGGATTCATTCGATATACATGAATTGGGGCCAAATGAGATCGATTGTCACTTTGTGTTAATTGTATATTCTCGAAATCTATCGACGTCTATTGATGTCATATCACATCCTTCCTCATATATTTGGAATTATTAGAGTTTATTCGTATCAGATACATTCGATATACATGAATTGAAGCCAATTGTGATCGATTGTCACTTTGTGTTGATTGCATATTCTCGAAATCTATTGACATTGATTGGACTCGAATCTCATCATTCCTCATATATTTGGAATTATTAGATTTTATTTGTATCAGATTCATTCGATATACATGATTTGAAGCCAATTGTGATAGATTGACACTTTGTGTTGATTGCATATTCTCGAATTCTATTGACATTGATTGGACTCGAATCACATCATTCCTCATATATTTGGAATTATTATAGTTTATTTGTATCAGATTCATTCGATATACATGAAATGGGGCCAAATGAGATCGATGGCCACTTCGTGTTAATTGTATATTCTCGAAATCTATCGACGTCTATTGATGTCAAATCACATCCTTCCTCATATATTTGGAAGTATCAGAGTTTATTCGTATCAGATACATTCGATATACATGAATTGAAGCCAATTGTGATCGATTGTCACTTTGTGTTGATTGCATATTCTTGAAATCTATTGACATCAATTGAAGTCGAATCGCATCATTTCTCATATATCTGGAATTATTAGAGTTTATTTGTGTCACATACATTCGATATAGATGAATTCAAGCCAATTGTGATCGATTGTCACTTTGTGGTGATTGCATATTTCCGAAATCTATTGACATCAATTGAAGTCGAATCACATAATTCCTCATATATTTGGAATTATTATAGTTTATTTGTATCAGATTCATTCGATATACATGAAATGGGGTCAAATGAGATCGATTGTCACTTTGTGTTAATTGTATATTCTCGAAATCTATTGATATCAATTGGAGTCGAACCACATCATTCCTCATATATTCGGAAGTATCAGAGTTTATTTGTATCAGATACATTCGATATACATGAATTGGGGCCAAATGAGATCGATTGCCTTTTTGTGTTGATTGTATATTCTCGAAATCTATTGTCGTCTATTGATGTCAAATCACATCATATCTCATATATTCGGAAATATCAGAATTTATTTGTATCAGATACATTCGATATACATGAATTGGGGCCAAATGAGATCGATTGCTACTTTGTGTTAATTGTATATTCTCGAAATCTATTGACATTGATTGGACTCGAATCACATCCTTCCTCATATATTTGGAATTATTAGTGTTCATTCGTATCAGATACATTCGATATACATGAATTGAAGCAATTGTGATCGATTGTCCCTTTGTGTTAATGGTATATTCTCGAAATCTTTTGACATCGATTGAAGTCGAATCACATCATATCTCATATATTTGGAAGTATCAGAGTTTATTTGTATCGGATACATTCGATATACATGAATTGGGGCCAAATGAGATCGATTGCCACTTTGTGTTAATTGTATATTCTCGAAATCTATTGACGTCTATTGATGTCAAATCACATCCTTCCTCATATATTTGTAATTATTAGAGTTTATTCGTATCAGATACATTCGATATACATGAATTGAAGCCAATTGTGATCGATTGTCACTTTGTGTTGATTGCATATTCTCGAAATCTATTGACATTGATTGGACTCGAATCTCATCATTCCTCATATATTTGGAATTATTAGATTTTATTTGTATCAGATTCATTCGATATACATGAATTGAAGCCAATTGTGATAGATTGACACTTTGTGTTGATTGCATATTCTCGAATTCTATTGACATTGATTGGACTCGAATCACATCATTCCTCATATATTTGGAATTATTATAGTTTATTTGTATCAGATTCATTCGATATACATGAAATGGGGCCAAATGAGATCGATGGCCACTTTGTGTTAATTGTATATTCTCGAAATCTATCGACGTCTATTGATGTCAAATCACATCCTTCCTCATATATTTGGAAGTATCAGAGTTTATTCGTATCAGATACATTCGATATACATGAATTGAAGCCAATTGTGATCGATTGTCACTTTGTGTTGATTGCATATTCTTGAAATCTATTGACATCAATTGAAGTCGAATCGCATCATTTCTCATATATCTGGAATTATTAGAGTTTATTTGTGTCACATACATTCGATATAGATGAATTCAAGCCAATTGTGATCGATTGTCACTTTGTGGTGATTGCATATTTCCGAAATCTATTGACATCGATTGAAGTCGATTCACATCATATCTCATATATTCGGAAATATCAGAATTTATTTGTATCAGATACATTCGATATACATGAATTGGGGCCAAATGAGATCGATTGCTACTTTGTGTTAATTGTATATTCTCGAAATCTATTGACATTGATTGGACTCGAATCACATCCTTCCTCATATATTTGGAATTATTAGAGTTTATTCGTATCAGATACATTCGATATACATGAATTGAAGCCAAATGAGATCGATTGCCACTTTGTGTTAATTGTATATTCTCGAAATCTATTGACGTCTATTGATGTCAAATCACATCCTTCCTCATATATTTGTAATTATTAGAATTTATTCGTATCAGATACATTCGATATACATGAATTGAAGCCAATTGTGATCGATTGTCACTTTGTGTTGATTGCATATTCTTGAAATCTATTGACATCAATTGAAGTCGAATCACATCATTTCTCATATATCTGGAATTATTAGAGTTTATTTGTGTCACATACATTCGATATAGATGAATTCAAGCCAATTGTGATCGATTGTCACTTTGTGGTGATTGCATATTTCCGAAATCTATTGACATCAATTGAAGTCGAATCACATAATTCCTCATATATAAGGAATTATTTGAGTTTATTTGTGTCAGATACATTCGATATACATGAATTGAAGCCAATTGTGATAGATTGTCACTTTGTGTTGATTGCATATTCTCGAATTCTATTGACATTGATTGGACTCGAATCACATCATTCCTCATATATTTGGAATTATTAGAGTTTATTCGTATCAGATACATTCGATATACATGAATTGAAGCCAATTGTGATCGATTGTCACTTTGTGTTGATTGCATATTTTCGAAATCTATTGACATTGATTGGACTCGAATCTCATCATTTCTCATATATCTGGAATTATTAGAGTTTATTTGTGTCACATACATTCGATATAGATGAATTCAAGCCAATTGTGATCGATTGTCACTTTGTGGTGATTGCATATTTCCGAAATCTATTGACATCAATTGAAGTCGAATCACATAATTCCTCATATATAAGGAATTATTTGAGTTTATTTGTGTCAGATACATTCGATATACATGAATTGAAGCCAATTGTGATAGATTGTCACTTTGTGTTGATTGCATATTCTCGAAATCTATTGACATTGATTGGACTCGAATCACATCATTCCTCATATATTTGGAATTATTAGAGTTTATTTTAATCAGATTCATTCGATATACATGAATTGGGGCCAAATGAGATCGATTATCACTTTGTGTTAATTGTATATTCTCGAAATCTATTGACATCGATTGAAGTCGAATAACATCATATCTCATATATATTTGGAAGTATCAGAGTTTATTTGTATCAGATACATTCGATTTACATGAATTGAAGCCAATTGTGATAGATTGTCACTTTGTGTTGATTGCATATTCTCGAAATCTATTGAAATTGATTGGACTCGAATCTCATCATTCCTCATATATTTGGAATTATTAGATTTTATTTGTATCAGATTCATTCGATATACATGAATTGGGGACAAATGAGATCGATTGTCACTTTGTGTTAATTGTATATTCTCGAAATCTATCGACGTCTATTGATGTCATATCACATCCTTCCTCATATATTTGGAATTATTAGAGTTTATTCGTATCAGATACATTCGATATACATGAATTGAAGCCAATTGTGATCGATTGTCACTTTGTGTTGATTGCATATTCTCGAAATCTATTGACATTGATTGGACTCGAATCTCATCATTCCTCATATATTTGGAATTATTAGATTTTATTTGTATCAGATTCATTCGATATACATGAATTGGGGCCAAATGAGATCGATTGTCACTTTGTGTTAATTGTATATTCTCGAAATCTATCGACGTCTATTGATGTCATATCACATCCTTCCTCATATATTTGGAATTATTAGAGTTTATTCGTATCAGATACATTCGATATACATGAATTGGGGCCAAATGAGATCGATTGCCTTTTTGTGTTAATTGTATATTCTCGGAATCTATTGACGTCTATTGATGTCAAATCACATCCTTCCTCATATATTTGGAATTATTAGAGTTTATTCGTATCAGATACATTCGATATACATGAATCGAAGCCAATTGTGATCGATTGTCACTTTGTGTTGATTGCATATTCTCGAAATCTATTGACATTGATTGGACTCGAATCTCATCATTCCTCATATATTTGGAATTATTAGATTTTATTTGTATCAGATTCATTCGATATACATGAATTGGGGCCAAATGAGATCGATTGTCACTTTGTGTTAATTGTATATTCTCGAAATCTATAGATATCGATTGAAGTCGAATAACATCATATCTCATATATATTTGGAAGTATCAGAGTTTATTTGTATCAGATACATTCGATTTACATGAATTGAAGCCAATTGTGATAGATTGTCACTTTGTGTTGATTGCATATTCTCGAAATCTATTGAAATTGATTGGACTCGAATCTCATCATTCCTCATATATTTGGAATTATTAGATTTTATTTGTATCAGATTCATTCGATATACATGAATTGGGGCCAAATGAGATCGATTGTCACTTTGTGTTAATTATATATTCTCGAAATCTATTGGCGTCTATTGATGTCAAATCACATCCTTCCTCATATATTTGGAAGTATCAGAGTTTATTCGTATCGGATACATTCGATATAGATGAATTGAAGCCAATTGTGATAGATTGTCACTTTGTGTTGATTGCATATTCTCGAAATCTATTGACATTGATTGGACTCGATTCACATCATTCCTCATATATTTGGAATTATTAGATTTTATTTGTATCAGATTCATTCGATATACATGGATTGGGGCCAAATGAGATCGATTGTCACTTTGTGTTAATTATATATTCTCGAAATCTATCGACGTCTATTGATGTCATATCACATCCTTCCTCATATATTCGGAATTATTAGAGTTTATTTGTATCAGATTCATTCGATATACATGAATTGGGGCCAAATGAGATCGATTGTAACTTTGTGTTAATTGTATATTCTCGAAATCTATTGACGTCTATTGATGTCAAATCACATCCTTCCTCATATATTTGGAATTATTAGAGTTTATTTGTATCAGATACATTCGATTTACATGAATTGAAGCCAATTGTGATAGATTGTCACTTTGTGTTGATTGCATATTCTCGAAATCTATTGACATTGATTGGACTCGAATCACATCCTTCCTCATATATTTGGAATTATTAGAGTTTATTTGTATCAGATTCATTCGATATACATGAATTGGGGCCAAATGAGATCGATTGTCACTTTGTGTTAATTGTATATTCTCGAAATCTATTGATATCAATTGAAGTCGAATCACATCATTCCTCATATATTTGGAATTATTAGAGTTTATTTGTATCAGATTCATTCGATATACATGAATTGGGGCCAAATGAGATCGATTGTCACTTTGTGTTAATTGTATATTCTCGAAATCTATAGACATCGATTGAAGTCGAATAACATCATATCTCATATATATTTGGAAGTATCAGAGTTTATTTGTATCAGATACATTCGATTTACATGAATTGAAGCCAATTTTGATAGATTGTCACTTTGTGTTGATTGCATATTCTCGAAATCTATTGAAATTGATTGGACTCGAATCTCATCATTCCTCATATATTTGGAATTATTAGATTTTATTTGTATCAGATTCATTCGATATACATGAATTGGGGCCAAATGAGATCGATTGTCACTTTGTGTTAATTATATATTCTCGAAATCTATTGGCGTCTATTGATGTCAAATCACATCCTTCCTCATATATTTGGAAGTATCAGAGTTTATTCGTATCGGATACATTCGATATAGATGAATTGAAGCCAATTGTGATAGATTGTCACTTTGTGTTGATT
Source organism: Diorhabda carinulata (assembly GCF_026250575.1). Lineage (NCBI taxonomy): Eukaryota > Metazoa > Arthropoda > Insecta > Coleoptera > Chrysomelidae > Diorhabda > Diorhabda carinulata. The sequence goes on along the minus strand of NC_079473.1, from coordinate 4,325,011 downwards.
GCATATTCTCGAAATCTATTGACATTGATTGGACTCGATTCACATCATTCCTCATATATTTGGAATTATTAGATTTTATTTGTATCAGATTCATTCGATATACATGGATTGGGGCCAAATGAGGTCGATTGTCACTTTGTGTTAATTATATATTCTCGAAATCTATCGACGTCTATTGATGTCATATCACATCCTTCCTCATATATTTGGAATTATTAGAGTTTATTTGTATCAGATTCATTCGATATACATGAATTGGGGCCAAATGAGATCGATTGTAACTTTGTGTTAATTGTATATTCTCGAAATCTATTGACGTCTATTGATGTCAAATCACATCCTTCCTCATATATTTGGAATTATTAGAGTTTATTTGTATCAGATACATTCGATTTACATGAATTGAAGCCAATTGTGATAGATTGTCACTTTGTGTTGATTGCATATTCTCGAAATCTATTGACATTGATTGGACTCGAATCACATCCTTCCTCATATATTTGGAATTATTAGAGTTTATTTGTATCAGATTCATTCGATATACATGAATTGGGGCCAAATGAGATCGATTGTCACTTTGTGTTAATTGTATATTCTCGAAATCTATTGATATCAATTGAAGTCGAATCACATCATTCCTCATATATTTGGAATTATTAGAGTTTATTTGTATCAGATTCATCAGATATACATGAATTGGGGCCAAATGAGATCGATTGCCTTTTTGTGTTGATTGTATATTCTCGAAATCTATTGTCGTCTATTGATGTCAAATCACATCCTTCCTCATATATTTGGAATTATTAGAGTTTATTCGTATCAGATACATTCGATAAACATGAATTGAAGCCAATTGTTATCGATTGTCACTTTGTGTTAATTGTATATTCTCCAAATGTTTTGACATCGATTGAAGTCGAATCACATCATATTTCATATATTCGGAAATATCAGAATTTATTGTATCAGATACATTCGATATACATGAATTGGGGCCAAATGAGATCGATTGCTACTTTGTGTTAATTGTATATTCTCGAAATCTATTGACATTGATTGGACTCGAATCACATCCTTCCTCATATATTTGGAATTATTAGAGTTTATTCGTATCAGATTAATTCGATATACATGAATTGGGGCCAATTGTGATAGATTGTCACTTTGTGTTGATTGCATATTTTCGAAATCTATTGACATTGATTGGACTCGATTCACATCATTCCTCATATATTTGAAATTATTAGAGTTTATTTGTATCAGATTCATTCGATATACATGAAATGGGGCCAAATGAGATCGATGGCCACTTTGTGTTAATTGTATATTCTCGAAATCTATCGACGTCAATTGGTGTCAAATCACATCCTTCCTCATATATTTGGAATTATTAGAGTTTATTTGTATCAGATTCATTCGATATACATGAATTGGGGCCAAATGAGATCGATTATCACTTTGTGTTAATTGTATATCCTCGAAATCTATTGACATCGATTGAAGTCGAATAACATCATATCTCATATATATTTGGAAGTATCAGAGTTTATTTGTATCAGATACATTCGATTGACATGAATTGAAGCCAATTGTGATAGATTGTCACTTTGTGTTGATTGCATATTCTCGAAATCTATTGACATTGATTGGACTCGAATCTCATCATTCCTCATATATTTGGAATTATTAGATTTTATTTGTATCAGATTCATTCGATATACATGAATTGGGGCCAAATGAGATCGATTGTCACTTTGTGTTAATTATATATTCTCGAAATCTATTGGCGTCTATTATGTCAAATCACATCCTTCCTCATATATTTGGAATTATTAGAGTTTATTCGTATCAGATACATTCGATATACATGAATTGGGGCCAAATGAGATCGATTGTCACTTTGTGTTAATTGTATATTCTCGAAATCTATTGATATCAATTGAAGTCGAATCACATCATTCCTCATATATTTGGAATTATTAGAGTTTATTTGTATCAGATTCATCAGATATACATGAATTGGGGCCAAATGAGATCGATTGTCACTTTGTGTTAATTGTATATTCTCGAAATCTTTTGACATCGATTGAAGTCGAATCACATCATATCTCATATATTCGGAAGTATCAGAGTTTATTTGTATCAGATACATTCGATATACATGAATTGGGGCCAAATGAGATCGATTGCCTTTTTGTGTTGATTGCATATTCTCGAAATCTATTGACATTGATTGGACTCGAATCTCATCCTTCCTCATATATTTGGAATTATTAGAGTTTATTTGTATCAGATACATTCGATTTACATGAATTGAAGCCAATTGTGATAGATTGTCACTTTTTGTTGATTGCATATTCTCGAAATCTATTGACATTGATTGGACTCGAATCACATCCTTCCTCATATATTTGGAATTATAAGAGTTTATTTGTATCAGATTCATTCGATATACATGAATTGGGGCCAAATGAGATCGATTGTCACTTTGTGTTAATTGTATATTCTCGAAATCTATTGATATCAATTGAAGTCGAATCACATCATTCCTCATATATTTGGAATTATTAGAGTTTATTTGTATCAGATTCATCAGATATACATGAATTGGGGCTAAATGAGATCGATTGTCACTTTGTGTTAATTGTATATTCTCGAAATCTTTTGACATCGATTGAAGTCGAATCACATCATATCTCATATATTCGGAAGTATCAGAGTTTATTTGTATCAGATACATTCGATATACATGAATTGGGGCCAAATGAGATCGATTGCCTTTTTGTGTTGATTGTATATTCTCGAAATCTATTGTCGTCTATTGATGTCAAATCACATCCTTCCTCATATATTTGGAATTATTAGAGTTTATTCGTATCAGATACATTCGATAAACATGAATTGAAGCCAATTGTTATCGATTGTCACTTTGTGTTAATTGTATATTCTCCAAATGTTTTGACATCGATTGAAGTCGAATCACATCATATTTCATATATTCGGAAATATCAGAATTTATTGTATCAGATACATTCGATATACATGAATTGGGGCCAAATGAGATCGATTGCTACTTTGTGTTAATTGTATATTCTCGAAATCTATTGACATTGATTGGACTCGAATCACATCCTTCCTCATATATTTGGAATTATTAGAGTTTATTCGTATCAGATTCATTCGATATACATGAATTGGGGCCAAATGAGATCGATTGTAACTTTGTGTTAATTGTATATTCTCGAAATCTATTGACGTCTATTGATGTCAAATCACATCCTTCCTCATATATTTGGAATTATTAGAGTTTATTCGTATCAGATACATTCGATTTACATGAATTGAAGCCAATTGTGATAGATTGTCACTTTGTGTTGATTGCATATTTTCGAAATCTATTGACATTGATTGGACTCGATTCACATCATTCCTCATATATTTGGAATTATTAGAGTTTATTTGTATCAGATTCATTCGATATACATGAAATGGGGCCAAATGAGATCGATGGCCACTTTGTGTTAATTGTATATTCTCGAAATCTATCGACGTCTATTGGTGTCAAATCACATCCTTCCTCATATATTTGGAATTATTAGAGTTTATTTGTATCAGATTCATTCGATATACATGAATTGGGGCCAAATGAGATCGATTATCACTTTGTGTTAATTGTATATTCTCGAAATCTATTGACATCGATTGAAGTCGAATAACATCATATCTCATATATATTTGGAAGTATCAGAGTTTATTTGTATCAGATACATTCGATTTACATGAATTGAAGCCAATTGTGATAGATTGTCACTTTGTGTTGATTGCATATTCTCGAAATCTATTGACATTGATTGGACTCGAATCTCATCATTCCTCATATATTTGGAATTATTAGATTTTATTTGTATCAGATTCATTCGATATACATGAATTGGGGCCAAATGAGATCGATTGTCACTTTGTGTTAATTATATATTCTCGAAATCTATTGGCGTCTATTATGTCAAATCACATCCTTCCTCATATATTTGGAATTATTAGAGTTTATTCGTATCAGATACATTCGATATACATGAATTGGGGCCAAATGAGATCGATTGTCACTTTGTGTTAATTGTATATTCTCGAAATCTATTGACATCGATTGAAGTCGAATCACATCATATCTCATATATTCGGAAGTATCAGAGTTTATTTGTATCAGATTCATCAGATATACATGAATTGGGGCCAAATGAGATCGATTGTCACTTTGTGTTAATTGTATATTCTCGAAATCTTTTGACATCGATTGAAGTCGAATCACATCATATCTCATATATTCGGAAGTATCAGAGTTTATTTGTATCAGATACATTCGATATACATGAATTGGGGCCAAATGAGATCGATTGCCACTTTGTGTTAATTGTATATTCTCGAAATCTATTGATATCAATTGGAGTCGAATCACATCATTCCTCATATATTCGGAAGTATCAGAGTTTATTTGTATCAGATACATTCGATATACATGAATTGGGGCCAAATGAGATCGATTGCCTTTTTGTATTGATTGTATATTCTCGAAATCTATTGTCGTCTATTGATGTCAAATCACATCATATCTCATATATTCGGAAATATCAGAATTTATTTGTATCAGATACATTCGATATACATGAATTGGGGCCAAATGAGATCGATTGCTACGTTGTGTTAATTGTATATTCTCGAAATATACATTGATTGGACTCGAATCACATCATTCCTCATATATTTGGAATTATTAGAGTTTATTCGTATCAGATACATTCGATATACATGAATTGAAGCCAATTGTGATCGATTGTCCCTTTGTGTTAATGGTATATTCTCGAAATCTTTTGACATCGATTGAAGTCGAATCACATCATATCTCATATATTTGGAAGTATCAGAGTTTATTTGTATCAGATACATTCGATATACATGAATTGGGGCCAAATGAGATCGATTGCCACTTTGTGTTAATTGTATATTCTCGAAATCTATTGACGTCTATTGATGTCAAATCACATCCTTCCTCATATATTTGTAATTATTAGAGTTTATTCGTATCAGATACATTCGATATACATGAATTGAAGCCAATTGTGATCGATTGTCACTTTGTGTTGTTGCATATTCTTGAAATCTATTGACATCAATTGAAGTCGAATCACATCATTTCTCATATATCTGGAATTATTAGAGTTTATTTGTGTCACATACATTCGATATAGATGAATTCAAGCCAATTGTGATCGATTGTCACTTTGTGGTGATTGCATATTTCCGAAATCTATTGACATCAATTGAAGTCGAATAACATCATTCCTCATATATTTGGAATTATTAGATTTTATTTGTATCAGATTCATTCGATATACATGAATTGGGGCCAAATGAGATAGATTGTCACTTTGTGTTAATTGTATATTCTCGAAATCTATCGACGTCTATTGATGTCATATCACATCCTTCCTCATATATTTGGAATTATTAGAGTTTATTTGTATCAGATTCATTCGATATACATGAATTGGGGCCAAATGAGATCGATTGTAACTTTGTGTTAATTGTATATTCTCGAAATCTATTGACGTCTATTGATGTCAAATCACATCCGTCCTCATGTATTTGGAATTATTAGAGTTTATTCGTATCAGATACATTCGATATACATGAATTGAAGCCAATTGTGATCGATTGTCACTTTGTGTTGATTGCATATTCTCGAAATCTATTGACATTGATTGGACTCGAATCTCATCATTCCTCATATATTTGGAATTATTAGATTTTATTTGTATCAGATTCATTCGATATACATGAATTGGGGCCAAATGAGATCGATTGTCACTTTGTGTTAATTGTATATTCTCGAAATCTATCGACGTCTATTGATGTCATATCACATCCTTCCTCATATATTTGGAATTATTAGAGTTTATTCGTATCAGATACATTCGATATACATGAATTGGGGCCAAATGAGATCGATTGCCACTTTGTGTTAATTGTATATTCTCGGAATCTATTGACGTCTATTGATGTCAAATCACATCCTTCCTCATATATTTGGAATTATTAGAGTTTATTTGTATCAGATTCATCAGATATACATGAATTGGGGCCAAATGAGATCGATTGCCTTTTTGTGTTGATTGTATATTCTCGAAATCTATTGTCGTCTATTGATGTCAAATCACATCCTTCCTCATATATTTGGAATTATTAGAGTTTATTCGTATCAGATACATTCGATAAACATGAATTGAAGCCAATTGTTATCGATTGTCACTTTGTGTTAATTGTATATTCTCCAAATGTTTTGACATCGATTGAAGTCGAATCACATCATATTTCATATATTCGGAAATATCAGAATTTATTGTATCAGATACATTCGATATACATGAATTGGGGCCAAATGAGATCGATTGCTACTTTGTGTTAATTGTATATTCTCGAAATCTATTGACATTGATTGGACTCGAATCACATCCTTCCTCATATATTTGGAATTATTAGAGTTTATTCGTATCAGATTCATTCGATATACATGAATTGGGGCCAATTGTGATAGATTGTCACTTTGTGTTGATTGCATATTTTCGAAATCTATTGACATTGATTGGACTCGATTCACATCATTCCTCATATATTTGAAATTATTAGAGTTTATTTGTATCAGATTCATTCGATATACATGAAATGGGGCCAAATGAGATCGATGGCCACTTTGTGTTAATTGTATATTCTCGAAATCTATCGACGTCAATTGGTGTCAAATCACATCCTTCCTCATATATTTGGAATTATTAGAGTTTATTTGTATCAGATTCATTCGATATACATGAATTGGGGCCAAATGAGATCGATTATCACTTTGTGTTAATTGTATATCCTCGAAATCTATTGACATCGATTGAAGTCGAATAACATCATATCTCATATATATTTGGAAGTATCAGAGTTTATTTGTATCAGATACATTCGATTGACATGAATTGAAGCCAATTGTGATAGATTGTCACTTTGTGTTGATTGCATATTCTCGAAATCTATTGACATTGATTGGACTCGAATCTCATCATTCCTCATATATTTGGAATTATTAGATTTTATTTGTATCAGATTCATTCGATATACATGAATTGGGGCCAAATGAGATCGATTGTCACTTTGTGTTAATTATATATTCTCGAAATCTATTGGCGTCTATTATGTCAAATCACATCCTTCCTCATATATTTGGAATTATTAGAGTTTATTCGTATCAGATACATTCGATATACATGAATTGGGGCCAAATGAGATCGATTGTCACTTTGTGTTAATTGTATATTCTCGAAATCTATTGATATCAATTGAAGTCGAATCACATCATTCCTCATATATTTGGAATTATTAGAGTTTATTTGTATCAGATTCATCAGATATACATGAATTGGGGCCAAATGAGATCGATTGTCACTTTGTGTTAATTGTATATTCTCGAAATCTTTTGACATCGATTGAAGTCGAATCACATCATATCTCATATATTCGGAAGTATCAGAGTTTATTTGTATCAGATACATTCGATATACATGAATTGGGGCCAAATGAGATCGATTGCCTTTTTGTGTTGATTGCATATTCTCGAAATCTATTGACATTGATTGGACTCGAATCTCATCCTTCCTCATATATTTGGAATTATTAGAGTTTATTTGTATCAGATACATTCGATTTACATGAATTGAAGCCAATTGTGATAGATTGTCACTTTGTGTTGATTGCATATTCTCGAAATCTATTGACATTGATTGGACTCGAATCACATCCTTCCTCATATATTTGGAATTATAAGAGTTTATTTGTATCAGATTCATTCGATATACATGAATTGGGGCCAAATGAGATCGATTGTCACTTTGTGTTAATTGTATATTCTCGAAATCTATTGATATCAATTGAAGTCGAATCACATCATTCCTCATATATTTGGAATTATTAGAGTTTATTTGTATCAGATTCATCAGATATACATGAATTGGGGCTAAATGAGATCGATTGTCACTTTGTGTTAATTGTATATTCTCGAAATCTTTTGACATCGATTGAAGTCGAATCACATCATATCTCATATATTCGGAAGTATCAGAGTTTATTTGTATCAGATACATTCGATATACATGAATTGGGGCCAAATGAGATCGATTGCCTTTTTGTGTTGATTGTATATTCTCGAAATCTATTGTCGTCTATTGATGTCAAATCACATCCTTCCTCATATATTTGGAATTATTAGAGTTTATTCGTATCAGATACATTCGATAAACATGAATTGAAGCCAATTGTTATCGATTGTCACTTTGTGTTAATTGTATATTCTCCAAATGTTTTGACATCGATTGAAGTCGAATCACATCATATTTCATATATTCGGAAATATCAGAATTTATTGTATCAGATACATTCGATATACATGAATTGGGGCCAAATGAGATCGATTGCTACTTTGTGTTAATTGTATATTCTCGAAATCTATTGACATTGATTGGACTCGAATCACATCCTTCCTCATATATTTGGAATTATTAGAGTTTATTCGTATCAGATTCATTCGATATACATGAATTGGGGCCAAATGAGATCGATTGTAACTTTGTGTTAATTGTATATTCTCGAAATCTATTGACGTCTATTGATGTCAAATCACATCCTTCCTCATATATTTGGAATTATTAGAGTTTATTCGTATCAGATACATTCGATTTACATGAATTGAAGCCAATTGTGATAGATTGTCACTTTGTGTTGATTGCATATTTTCGAAATCTATTGACATTGATTGGACTCGATTCACATCATTCCTCATATATTTGGAATTATTAGAGTTTATTTGTATCAGATTCATTCGATATACATGAAATGGGGCCAAATGAGATCGATGGCCACTTTGTGTTAATTGTATATTCTCGAAATCTATCGACGTCTATTGGTGTCAAATCACATCCTTCCTCATATATTTGGAATTATTAGAGTTTATTTGTATCAGATTCATTCGATATACATGAATTGGGGCCAAATGAGATCGATTGTCACTTTGTGTTAATTATATATTCTCGAAATCTATTGGCGTCTATTATGTCAAATCACATCCTTCCTCATATATTTGGAATTATTAGAGTTTATTCGTATCAGATACATTCGATATACATGAATTGGGGCCAAATGAGATCGATTGTCACTTTGTGTTAATTGTATATTCTCGAAATCTATTGACATCGATTGAAGTCGAATCACATCATATCTCATATATTCGGAAGTATCAGAGTTTATTTGTATCAGATTCATCAGATATACATGAATTGGGGCCAAATGAGATCGATTGTCACTTTGTGTTAATTGTATATTCTCGAAATCTTTTGACATCGATTGAAGTCGAATCACATCATATCTCATATATTCGGAAGTATCAGAGTTTATTTGTATCAGATACATTCGATATACATGAATTGGGGCCAAATGAGATCGATTGCCACTTTGTGTTAATTGTATATTCTCGAAATCTATTGATATCAATTGGAGTCGAATCACATCATTCCTCATATATTCGGAAGTATCAGAGTTTATTTGTATCAGATACATTCGATATACATGAATTGGGGCCAAATGAGATCGATTGCCTTTTTGTATTGATTGTATATTCTCGAAATCTATTGTCGTCTATTGATGTCAAATCACATCATATCTCATATATTCGGAAATATCAGAATTTATTTGTATCAGATACATTCGATATACATGAATTGGGGCCAAATGAGATCGATTGCTACGTTGTGTTAATTGTATATTCTCGAAATCTATTGACATTGATTGGACTCGAATCACATCATTCCTCATATATTTGGAATTATTAGAGTTTATTCGTATCAGATACATTCGATATACATGAATTGAAGCCAATTGTGATCGATTGTCCCTTTGTGTTAATGGTATATTCTCGAAATCTTTTGACATCGATTGAAGTCGAATCACATCATATCTCATATATTTGGAAGTATCAGAGTTTATTTGTATCAGATACATTCGATATACATGAATTGGGGCCAAATGAGATCGATTGCCACTTTGTGTTAATTGTATATTCTCGAAATCTATTGACGTCTATTGATGTCAAATCACATCCTTCCTCATATATTTGTAATTATTAGAGTTTATTCGTATCAGATACATTCGATATACATGAATTGAAGCCAATTGTGATCGATTGTCACTTTGTGTTGTTGCATATTCTTGAAATCTATTGACATCAATTGAAGTCGAATCACATCATTTCTCATATATCTGGAATTATTAGAGTTTATTTGTGTCACATACATTCGATATAGATGAATTCAAGCCAATTGTGATCGATTGTCACTTTGTGGTGATTGCATATTTCCGTAATCTATTGACATCAATTGAAGTCGAATAACATCATTCCTCATATATTTGGAATTATTAGATTTTATTTGTATCAGATTCATTCGATATACATGAATTGGGGCCAAATGAGATAGATTGTCACTTTGTGTTAATTGTATATTCTCGAAATCTATCGACGTCTATTGATGTCATATCACATCCTTCCTCATATATTTGGAATTATTAGAGTTTATTTGTATCAGATTCATTCGATATACATGAATTGGGGCCAAATGAGATCGATTGTAACTTTGTGTTAATTGTATATTCTCGAAATCTATTGACGTCTATTGATGTCAAATCACATCCGTCCTCATGTATTTGGAATTATTAGAGTTTATTCGTATCAGATACATTCGATATACATGAATTGAAGCCAATTGTGATCGATTGTCACTTTGTGTTGATTGCATATTCTCGAAATCTATTGACATTGATTGGACTCGAATCTCATCATTCCTCATATATTTGGAATTATTAGATTTTATTTGTATCAGATTCATTCGATATACATGAATTGGGGCCAAATGAGATCGATTGTCACTTTGTGTTAATTGTATATTCTCGAAATCTATCGACGTCTATTGATGTCATATCACATCCTTCCTCATATATTTGGAATTATTAGAGTTTATTCGTATCAGATACATTCGATATACATGAATTGGGGCCAAATGAGATCGATTGCCACTTTGTGTTAATTGTATATTCTCGGAATCTATTGACGTCTATTGATGTCAAATCACATCCTTCCTCATATATTTGGAATTATTAGAGTTTATTCGTATCAGATACATTCGATATACATGAATTGAAGCCAATTGTGATCGATTGTCACTTTGTGTTGATTGCATATTCTCGAAATCTATTGACATCAATTGAAATCGAATCACATCAATACTCATATATTTGGAATTATTAGAGTTTATTCGTATCAGATACATTCGATATACATGAATTGGGGCCAAATGAGATCGATTGCCACTTTGTGTTAATTGTATATTCTCGGAATCTATTGACGTCTATTGATGTCATATCACATCCCTCCTCATATATTTGGAATTATTAGAGTTTATTCGTATCAGATACATTCGATATAGATGAATTCAAGCCAATTGTGATCGATTGTCACTTTGTGGTGATTGCATATTTCCGAAATCTATTGACATCAATTGAAGTCGAATCACATAATTCCTCATATATAAGGAATTATTTGAGTTTATTTGTGTCAGATACATTCGATATACATGAATTGAAGCCAATTGTGATAGATTGTCACTTTGTGTTGATTGCATATTCTCGAATTCTATTGACTTTGATTGGACTCGAATCACATCATTCCTCATATATTTGGAATTATTAGAGTTTATTTGTATCAGATACATTCGATTTACATGAATTGAAGCCAATTGTGATAGATTGTCACTTTGTGTTGATTGCATATTCTCGAAATCTATTGAAATTGATTGGACTCGAATCTCATCATTCCTCATATATTTGGAATTATTAGATTTTATTTGTATCAGATTCATTCGATATACATGAATTGGGGCCAAATGAGATCGATTGTCACTTTGTGTTAATTATATATTCTCGAAATCTATTGGCGTCTATTGATGTCAAATTACATCCTTCCTCATATATTTGGAAGTATCAGAGTTTATTCGTATCGGATACATTCGATATAGATGAATTGAAGCCAATTGTGATAGATTGTCACTTTGTGTTGATTGCATATTCTCGAAATCTATTGACATTGATTGGACTCGATTCACATCATTCCTCATATATTTGGAATTATTAGATTTTATTTGTATCAGATTCATTCGATATACATGGATTGGGGCCAAATGAGGTCGATTGTCACTTTGTGTTAATTATATATTCTCGAAATCTATCGACGTCTATTGATGTCATATCACATCCTTCCTCATATATTTGGAATTATTAGAGTTTATTTGTATCAGATTCATTCGATATACATGAATTGGGGCCAAATGAGATCGATTGTAACTTTGTGTTAATTGTATATTCTCGAAATCTATTGACGTCTATTGATGTCAAATCACATCCTTCCTCATATATTTGGAATTATTAGAGTTTATTTGTATCAGATACATTCGATTTACATGAATTGAAGCCAATTGTGATAGATTGTCACTTTGTGTTGATTGCATATTCTCGAAATCTATTGACATTGATTGGACTCGAATCACATCCTTCCTCATATATTTGGAATTATTAGAGTTTATTTGTATCAGATTCATTCGATATACATGAATTGGGGCCAAATGAGATCGATTGTCACTTTGTGTTAATTGTATATTCTCGAAATCTATTGATATCAATTGAAGTCGAATCACATCATTCCTCATATATTTGGAATTATTAGAGTTTATTTGTATCAGATTCATCAGATATACATGAATTGGGGCTAAATGAGATCGATCGCCACTTTGTGTTAATTGTATATTCTCGAAATCTTTTGACATCGATTGAAGTCGAATCACATCATATCTCATATATTCGGAAGTATCAGAGTTTATTTGTATCAGATACATTCGATATACATGAATTGGGGCCAAATGAGATCGATTGCCTTTTTGTGTTGATTGTATATTCTCGAAATCTATTGTCGTCTATTGATGTCAAATCACATCCTTCCTCATATATTTGAAATTATTAGAGTCTTTTCGTATCAGATACATTCGATAAACATGAATTGAAGCCAATTGTTATCGATTGTCACTTTGGGTTAATTGTATATTCTCCAAATGTTTTGACATCGATTGAAGTCGAATCACATCCTATTTCATATATTCGGAAATATCAGAATTTATTGTATCAGATACATTCGATATACATGAATTGGGGCCAAATGAGATCGATTGCTACTTTGTGTTAATTGTATATTCTCGAAATCTATTGACATTGATTGGACTCGAATCACATCCTTCCTCATATATTTGGAATTATTAGAGTTTATTCGTATCAGATTCATTCGATATACATGAATTGGGGCCAAATGAGATCGATTGTAACTTTGTGTTAATTGTATATTCTCGAAATCTATTGACGTCTATTGATGTCAAATCACATCCTTCCTCATATATTTGGAATTATTAGAGTTTATTCGTATCAGATACATTCGATTTACATGAATTGAAGCCAATTGTGATAGATTGTCACTTTGTGTTGATTGCATATTTTCGAAATCTATTGACATTGATTGGACTCGATTCACATCATTCCTCATATATTTGGAATTATTAGAGTTTATTTGTATCAGATTCATTCGATATACATGAAATGGGGCCAAATGAGATCGATGGCCACTTTGTGTTAATTGTATATTCTCGAAATCTATCGACGTCTATTGGTGTCAAATCACATCCTTCCTCATATATTTGGAATTATTAGAGTTTATTTGTATCAGATTCATTCGATATACATGAATTGGGGCCAAATGAGATCGATTATCACTTTGTGTTAATTGTATATTCTCGAAATCTATTGACATCGATTGAAGTCGAATAACATCATATCTCATATATATTTGGAAGTATCAGAGTTTATTTGTATCAGATACATTCGATTTACATGAATTGAAGCCAATTGTGATAGATTGTCACTTTGTGTTGATTGCATATTCTCGAAATCTATTGACATTGATTGGACTCGAATCTCATCATTCCTCATATATTTGGAATTATTAGATTTTATTTGTATCAGATTCATTCGATATACATGAATTGGGGCCAAATGAGATCGATTGTCACTTTGTGTTAATTATATATTCTCGAAATCTATTGGCGTCTATTATGTCAAATCACATCCTTCCTCATATATTTGGAATTATTAGAGTTTATTCGTATCAGATACATTCGATATACATGAATTGGGGCCAAATGAGATCGATTGTCACTTTGTGTTAATTGTATATTCTCGAAATCTATTGATATCAATTGAAGTCGAATCACATCATTCCTCATATATTTGGAATTATTAGAGTTTATTTGTATCAGATTCATCAGATATACATGAATTGGGGCCAAATGAGATCGATTGTCACTTTGTGTTAATTGTATATTCTCGAAATCTTTTGACATCGATTGAAGTCGAATCACATCATATCTCATATATTCGGAAGTATCAGAGTTTATTTGTATCAGATACATTCGATATACATGAATTGGGGCCAAATGAGATCGATTGCCTTTTTGTGTTAATTGTATATTCTCGAAATCTATTGACGTCTATTGATGTCAAATCACATCCTTCCTCATATATTAGAAATTATTAGAGTTTATTTGTATCAGATACATTCGATATACATGAATTGAAGCCAATTGTGATAGATTGTCACTTTGTGTTGATTGCATATTCTCGAAATCTATTGACATTGATTGGACTCGAATCACATCCTTCCTCATATATTTGGAATTATTAGAGTTTATTTGTATCAGATTCATTCGATATACATGAATTGGGGCCAAATGAGATCGATTGCCTTTTTGTGTTGATTGCATATTCTCGAAATCTATTGACATTGATTGGACTCGAATCTCATCCTTCCTCATATATTTGGAATTATTAGAGTTTATTTGTATCAGATACATTCGATTTACATGAATTGAAGCCAATTGTGATAGATTGTCACTTTGTGTTGATTGCATATTCTCGAAATCTATTGACATTGATTGGACTCGAATCACATCCTTCCTCATATATTTGGAATTATTAGAGTTTATTTGTATCAGATACATTCGATATACATGAATTGGGGCCAAATGAGATCGATTGTCACTTTGTGTTAATTGTATATTCTCGAAATCTATTGATATCAATTGAAGTCGAATCACATCATTCCTCATATATTTGGAATTATTAGAGTTTATTTGTATCAGATTCATCAGATATACATGAATTGGGGCTAAATGAGATCGATTGTCACTTTGTGTTAATTGTATATTCTCGAAATCTTTTGACATCGATTGAAGTCGAATCACATCATATCTCATATATTCGGAATTATTAGAGTTTATTCGTATCAGAT
This sequence comes from Diorhabda carinulata, assembly GCF_026250575.1. Lineage (NCBI taxonomy): Eukaryota > Metazoa > Arthropoda > Insecta > Coleoptera > Chrysomelidae > Diorhabda > Diorhabda carinulata. The sequence goes on along the minus strand of NC_079473.1, from coordinate 4,309,494 downwards.
ACATTCGATAAACATGAATTGAAGCCAATTGTTATCGATTGTCACTTTGTGTTAATTGTATATTCTCCAAATGTTTTGACATCGATTGAAGTCGAATCACATCATATTTCATATATTCGGAAATATCAGAATTTATTGTATCAGATACATTCGATATACATGAATTGGGGCCAAATGAGATCGATTGCTACTTTGTGTTAATTGTATATTCTCGAAATCTATTGACATTGATTGGACTCGAATCACATCCTTCCTCATATATTTGGAATTATTAGAGTTTATTCGTATCAGATTCATTCGATATACATGAATTGGGGCCAAATGAGATCGATTGTAACTTTGTGTTAATTGTATATTCTCGAAATCTATTGACGTCTATTGATGTCAAATCACATCCTTCCTCATATATTTGGAATTATTAGAGTTTATTCGTATCAGATACATTCGATTTACATGAATTGAAGCCAATTGTGATAGATTGTCACTTTGTGTTGATTGCATATTTTCGAAATCTATTGACATTGATTGGACTCGATTCACATCATTCCTCATATATTTGGAATTATTAGAGTTTATTTGTATCAGATTCATTCGATATACATGAATTGGGGCCAAATGAGATCGATTATCACTTTGTGTTAATTGTATATTCTCGAAATCTATTGACATCGATTGAAGTCGAATAACATCATATCTCATATATATTTGGAAGTATCAGAGTTTATTTGTATCAGATACATTCGATTTACATGAATTGAAGCCAATTGTGATAGATTGTCACTTTGTGTTGATTGCATATTCTCGAAATCTATTGACATTGATTGGACTCGAATCTCATCATTCCTCATATATTTGGAATTATTAGATTTTATTTGTATCAGATTCATTCGATATACATGAATTGGGGCCAAATGAGATCGATTGTCACTTTGTGTTAATTATATATTCTCGAAATCTATTGGCGTCTATTATGTCAAATCACATCCTTCCTCATATATTTGGAATTATTAGAGTTTATTCGTATCAGATACATTCGATATACATGAATTGGGGCCAAATGAGATCGATTGTCACTTTGTGTTAATTGTATATTCTCGAAATCTATTGATATCAATTGAAGTCGAATCACATCATTCCTCATATATTTGGAATTATTAGAGTTTATTTGTATCAGATTCATCAGATATACATGAATTGGGGCCAAATGAGATCGATTGTCACTTTGTGTTAATTGTATATTCTCGAAATCTTTTGACATCGATTGAAGTCGAATCACATCATATCTCATATATTCGGAAGTATCAGAGTTTATTTGTATCAGATACATTCGATATACATGAATTGGGGCCAAATGAGATCGATTGCCACTTTGTGTTAATTGTATATTCTCGAAATCTATTGATATCAATTGGAGTCGAATCACATCATTCCTCATATATTCGGAAGTATCAGAGTTTATTTGTATCAGATACATTCGATATACATGAATTGGGGCCAAATGAGATCGATTGCCTTTTTGTATTGATTGTATATTCTCGAAATCTATTGTCGTCTATTGATGTCAAATCACATCATATCTCATATATTCGGAAATATCAGAATTTATTTGTATCAGATACATTCGATATACATGAATTGGGGCCAAATGAGATCGATTGCTACGTTGTGTTAATTGTATATTCTCGAAATCTATTGACATTGATTGGACTCGAATCACATCCTTCCTCATATATTTGGAATTATTAGAGTTTATTCGTATCAGATACATTCGATATACATGAATTGAAGCCAATTGTGATCGATTGTCCCTTTGTGTTAATGGTATATTCTCGAAATCTTTTGACATCGATTGAAGTCGAATCACATCATATCTCATATATTTGGAAGTATCAGAGTTTATTTGTATCAGATACATTCGATATACATGAATTGGGGCCAAATGAGATCGATTGCCACTTTGTGTTAATTGTATATTCTCGAAATCTATTGACGTCTATTGATGTCAAATCACATCCTTCCTCATATATTTGTAATTATTAGAGTTTATTCGTATCAGATACATTCGATATACATGAATTGAAGCCAATTGTGATCGATTGTCACTTTGTGTTGTTGCATATTCTTGAAATCTATTGACATCAATTGAAGTCGAATCACATCATTTCTCATATATCTGGAATTATTAGAGTTTATTTGTGTCACATACATTCGATATAGATGAATTCAAGCCAATTGTGATCGATTGTCACTTTGTGGTGATTGCATATTTCCGAAATCTATTGACATCAATTGAAGTCGAATAACATCATTCCTCATATATTTGGAATTATTAGATTTTATTTGTATCAGATTCATTCGATATACATGAATTGGGGCCAAATGAGATCGATTGTCACTTTGTGTTAATTGTATATTCTCGAAATCTATCGACGTCTATTGATGTCATATCACATCCTTCCTCATATATTTGGAATTATTAGAGTTTATTTGTATCAGATTCATTCGATATATATGAATTGGGGCCAAATGAGATCGATTGTAACTTTGTGTTAATTGTATATTCTCGAAATCTATTGACGTCTATTGATGTCAAATCACATCCTTCCTCATATATTTGGAATTATTAGAGTTTATTCGTATCAGATACATTCGATATACATGAATTGAAGCCAATTGTGATCGATTGTCACTTTGTGTTGATTGCATATTCTCGAAATCTATTGACATTGATTGGACTCGAATCTCATCATTCCTCATATATTTCGAATTATTAGATTTTATTTGTATCAGATTCATTCGATATACATGAATTGGGGCCAAATGAGATCGATTGTCACTTTGTGTTAATTGTATATTCTCGAAATCTATCGACGTCTATTGATGTCATATCACATCCTTCCTCATATATTTGGAATTATTAGAGTTTATTCGTATCAGATACATTCGATATACATGAATTGGGGCCAAATGAGATCGATTGCCACTTTGTGTTAATTGTATATTCTCGGAATCTATTGACGTCTATTGATGTCAAATCACATCCTTCCTCATATATTTGGAATTATTAGAGTTTATTCGTATCAGATACATTCGATATACATGAATTGAAGCCAATTGTGATCGATTGTTACTTTGTGTTGATTGCATATTCTCGAAATCTATTGACATCAATTGAAATCGAATCACATCAATACTCATATATTTGGAATTATTAGAGTTTATTCGTATCAGATACATTCGATATACATGAATTGGGGCCAAATGAGATCGATTGCCACTTTGTGTTAATTGTATATTCTCGGAATCTATTGACGTCTATTGATGTCATATCACATCCTTCCTCATATATTTGGAATTATTAGAGTTTATTCGTATCAGATACATTCGATATAGATGAATTCAAGCCAATTGTGATCGATTGTCACTTTGTGGTGATTGCATATTTCCGAAATCTATTGACATCAATTGAAGTCGAATCACATAATTCCTCATATATAAGGAATTATTTGAGTTTATTTCTGTCAGATACATTCGATATACATGAATTGAAGCCAATTGTGATAGATTGTCACTTTGTGTTGATTGCATATTCTCGAATTCTATTGACATTGATTGGACTCGAATCACATCATTCCTCATATATTTGGAATTATTAGAGTTTATTCGTATCAGATACATTCGATATACATGAATTGAAGCCAATTGTGATCGATTGTCACTTTGTGTTGATTGCATATTTTCGAAATCTATTGACATTGATTGGACTCGAATCTCATCATTTCTCATATATCTGGAATTATTAGAGTTTATTTGTGTCACATACATTCGATATAGATGAATTCAAGCCAATTGTGATCGATTGTCACTTTGTGGTGATTGCATATTTCCGAAATCTATTGACATCAATTGAAGTCGAATCACATAATTCCTCATATATAAGGAATTATTTGAGTTTATTTGTGTCAGATACATTCGATATACATGAATTGAAGCCAATTGTGATAGATTGTCACTTTGTGTTGATTGCATATTCTCGAATTCTATTGACATTGATTGGACTCGAATCACATCATTCCTCATATATTTGGAATTATTAGAGTTTATTTTAATCAGATTCATTCGATATACATGAATTGGGGCCAAATGAGATCGATTATCACTTTGTGTTAATTGTATATTCTCGAAATCTATTGACATCGATTGAAGTCGAATAACATCATATCTTATATATATTTGGAAGTATCAGAGTTTATTTGTATCAGATACATTCGATTCACATGAATTGAAGCCAATTGTGATAGATTGTCACTTTGTGTTGATTGCATATTCTCGAAATCTATTGACATTGATTGGACTCGAATCTCATCATTCCTCATATATTTGGAATTATTAGATTTTATTTGTATCAGATTCATTCGATATACATGAATTGGGGCCAAATGAGATCGATTGTCACTTTGTGTTAATTGTATATTCTCGAAATCTATCGACGTCTATTGATGTCATATCACATCCTTCCTCATATATTTGGAATTATTAGAGTTTATTTGTATCAGATTCATTCGATATACATGAATTGGGGCCAAATGAGATAGATTGTAACTTTGTGTTAATTGTATATTATCGAAATCTATTGACGTCTATTGATGTCAAATCACATCCTTCCTCATATATTTGGAATTATTAGAGTTTATTCGTATCAGATACATTCGATATACATGAATTGAAGCCAATTGTGATCGATTGTCACTTTGTGTTGATTGCATATTCTCGAAATCTATTGACATTGATTGGACTCGAATCTCATCATTCCTCATATATTTGGAATTATTAGATTTTATTTGTATCAGATTCATTCGATATACATGAATTGGGGCCAAATGAGATCGATTGCCACTTTGTGTTAATTGTATATTCTCGGAATCTATTGACGTCTATTGATGTCAAATCACATCCTTCCTCATATATTTGGAATTATTAGAGTTTATTCGTATCAGATACATTCGATATACATGAATTGAAGCCAATTGTGATCGATTGTCACTTTGTGTTGATTGCATATTCTCGAAATCTATCGACGTCTATTGATGTCATATCACATCCTTCCTCATATATTTGGAATTATTAGAGTTTATTCGTATCAGATACATTCGATATAGATGAATTCAAGCCAATTGTGATCGATTGTCACTTTGTGGTGATTGCATATTTCCGAAATCTATTGACATCGATTGAAGTCGAATCACATAATTCCTCATATATAAGGAATTATTTGAGTTTATTTGTGTCAGATACATTCGATATACATGAATTGAAGCCAATTGTGATAGATTGTCACTTTGTGTTGATTGCATATTCTCGAATTCTATTGACATTGATTGGACTCGAATCACATCATTCCCCATATATTTGGAATTATTAGAGTTTATTCGTATCAGATACATTCGATATACATGAATTGAAGCCAATTGTGATCGATTGTCACTTTGTGTTGATTGCATATTTTCGAAATCTATTGACATTGATTGGACTCGAATCTCATCATTTCTCATATATCTGGAATTATTAGAGTTTATTTGTGTCACATACATTCGATATAGATGAATTCAAGCCAATTGTGATCGATTGTCACTTTGTGGTGATTGCATATTTCCGAAATCTATTGACATCAATTGAAGTCGAATCACATAATTCCTCATATATAAGGAATTATTTGAGTTTATTTGTGTCAGATACATTCGATATACATGAATTGAAGCCAATTGTGATAGATTGTCACTTTGTGTTGATTGCATATTCTCGAATTCTATTGACATTGATTGGACTCGAATCACATCATTCCTCATATATTTGGAATTATTATAGTTTATTTTAATCAGATTCATTCGATATACATGAATTGGGGCCAAATGAGATCGATTATCACTTTGTGTTAATTGTATATTCTCGAAATCTATTGACATCGATTGAAGTCGAATAACATCATATCTTATATATATTTGGAAGTATCAGAGTTTATTTGTGTCAGATACATTCGATTTACATGAATTGAAGCCAATTGTGATAGATTGTCACTTTGTGTTGATTGCATATTCTCGAAATCTATTGACATTGATTGGACTCGAATCTCATCATTCCTCATATATTTGGAATTATTAGATTTTATTTGTATCAGATTCATTCGATATACATGAATTGGGGCCAAATGAGATCGATTGTCACTTTGTGTTAATTGTATATTCTCGAAATCTATCGACGTCTATTGATGTCATATCACATCCTTCCTCATATATTTGGAATTATTAGAGTTTATTTGTATCAGATTCATTCGATATACATGAATTGGGGCCAAATGAGATCGATTGTAACTTTGTGTTAATTGTATATTCTCGAAATCTATTGACGTCTATTGATGTCAAATCACATCCTTCCTCATATATTTGGAATTATTAGAGTTTATTCGTATCAGATACATTCGATTTACATGAATTGAAGCCAATTGTGATAGATTGTCACTTTGTGTTGATTGCATATTCTCGAAATCTATTGACATTGATTGGACTCGAATCACATCCTTCCTCATATATTTGGAATTATTAGAGTTTATTCGTATCAGATACATTCGATAAACATGAATTGAAGCCAATTGTTATCGATTGTCACTTTGTGTTAATTGTATATTCTCCAAATGTTTTGACATCGATTGAAGTCGAATCACATCATATTTCATATATTCGGAAATATCAGAATTTATTGTATCAGATACATTCGATAAACATGAATTGGGGCCAAATGAGATCGATTGCTACTTTGTGTTAATTGTATATTCTCGAAATCTATTGACATTGATTGGACTCGAATCACATCCTTCCTCATATATTTGGAATTATTAGAGTTTATTCGTATCAGATTCATTCGATATACATGAATTGGGGCCAAATGAGATCGATTGTAACTTTGTGTTAATTGTATATTCTCGAAATCTATTGACGTCTATTGATGTCAAATCACATCCTTCCTCATATATTTGGAATTATTAGAGTTTATTCGTATCAGATACATTCGATTTACATGAATTGAAGCCAATTGTGATAGATTGTCACTTTGTGTTGATTGCATATTTTCGAAATCTATTGACATTGATTGGACTCGATTCACATCATTCCTCATATATTTGGAATTATTAGAGTTTATTTGTATCAGATTCATTCGATATACATGAAATGGGGCCAAATGAGATCGATTGCCACTTTGTGGTGATTGCATATTTCCGAAATCTATTGACATCAATTGAAGCCAATTGTGATCGATTGTCACTTTGTGTTGATTGCATATTCTCGAAATCTATCGACGTCTATTGATGTCATATCACATCCTTCCTCATATATTTGGAATTATTAGAGTTTATTCGTATCAGATACATTCGATATAGATGAATTCAAGCCAATTGTGATCGATTGTCACTTTGTGGTGATTGCATATTTCCGAAATCTATTGACATCAATTGAAGTCGAATCACATAATTCCTCATATATAAGGAATTATTTGAGTTTATTTGTGTCAGATACATTCGATATACATGAATTGAAGCCAATTGTGATAGATTGTCACTTTGTGTTGATTGCATATTCTCGAATTCTATTGACATTGATTGGACTCGAATCACATCATTCCTCATATATTTGGAATTATTAGAGTTTATTCGTATCAGATACATTCGATATACATGAATTGAAGCCAATTGTGATCGATTGTCACTTTGTGTTGATTGCATATTTTCGAAATCTATTGACATTGATTGGACTCGAATCTCATCATTTCTCATATATCTGGAATTATTAGAGTTTATTTGTGTCACATACATTCGATATAGATGAATTCAAGCCAATTGTGATCGATTGTCACTTTGTGGTGATTGCATATTTCCGAAATCTATTGACATCAATTGAAGTCGAATCACATAATTCCTCATATATAAGGAATTATTTGAGTTTATTTGTGTCAGATACATTCGATATACATGAATTGAAGCCAATTGTGATAGATTGTCACTTTGTGTTGATTGCATATTCTCGAATTCTATTGACATTGATTGGACTCGAATCACATCATTCCTCATATATTTGGAATTATTAGAGTTTATTCGTATCAGATACATTCGATATACATGAATTGAAGCCAATTGTGATCGATTGTCACTTTGTGTTGATTGCATATTTTCGAAATCTATTGACATTGATTGGACTCGAATCTCATCATTTCTCATATATCTGGAATTATTAGAGTTTATTTGTGTCACATACATTCGATATAGATGAATTCAAGCCAATTGTGATCGATTGTCACTTTGTGGTGATTGCATATTTCCGAAATCTATTGACATCAATTGAAGTCGAATCACATAATTCCTCATATATAAGGAATTATTTGAGTTTATTTGTGTCAGATACATTCGATATACATGAATTGAAGCCAATTGTGATAGATTGTCACTTTGTGTTGATTGCATATTCTCGAATTCTATTGACATTGATTGGACTCGAATCACATCATTCCTCATATATTTGGAATTATTATAGTTTATTTTAATCAGATTCATTCGATATACATGAATTGGGGCCAAATGAGATCGATTATCACTTTGTGTTAATTGTATATTCTCGAAGTCTATTGACATCGATTGAAGTCGAATAACATCATATCTTATATATATTTGGAAGTATCAGAGTTTATTTGTATCAGATACATTCGATTTACATGAATTGAAGCCAATTGTGATAGATTGTCACTTTGTGTTGATTGCATATTTTCGAAATCTATTGACATTGATTGGACTCGATTCACATCATTCCTCATATATTTGGAATTATTAGAGTTTATTTGTATCAGATTCATTCGATATACATGAAATGGGGCCAAATGAGATCGATGGCCACTTTGTGTTAATTGTATATTCTCGAAATCTATCGACGTCTATTGGTGTCAAATCACATCCTTCCTCATATATTTGGAATTATTAGAGTTTATTTGTGTCAGATACATTCGATATACATGAATTGAAGCCAATTGTGATAGATTGTCACTTTGTGTTGATTGCATATTCTCGAATTCTATTGACATTGATTGGACTCGAATCACATCATTCCTCATATATTTGGAATTATTAGAGTTTATTTTAATCAGATTCATTCGATATACATGAATTGGGGCCAAATGAGATCGAATATTACTTTGTGTTAATTGTATATTCTCGAAATCTATTGACATCGATTAAAGTCGAATAACATCATATCTCATATATATTTGGAAGTATCAGAGTTTATTTGTATCAGATACATTCGATTTACATGAATTGAAGCCAATTGTGATAGATTGTCACTTTGTGTTGATTGCATATTCTCGAAATCTATTGACATTGATTGAACTCGAATCTCATCATTCCTCATATATTTGGAATTATTAGATTTTATTTGTATCAGATTCATTCGATATACATGAATTGGGGCCAAATGAGATCGATTGTCACTTTGTGTTAATTGTATATTCTCGAAATCTATCGACGTCTATTGATGTCATATCACATCCTTTCTCATATATTTGGAATTATTAGAGTTTATTTGTATCAGATTCATTCGATATACATGAATTGGGGCCAAATGAGATCGATTGTAACTTTGTGTTAATTGTATATTCTCGAAATCTATTGACGTCTATTGATGTCAAATCACATCCTTCCTCATATATTTGGAATTATTAGAGTTTATTCGTATCAGATACATTCGATTTACATGAATTGAAGCCAATTGTGATAGATTGTCACTTTGTGTTGATTGCATATTCTCGAAATCTATTGACATTGATTGGACTCGAATCACATCCTTCCTCATATATTTGGAATTATTAGAGTTTATTTGTATCAGATTCATTCGATATACATGAATTGGGGCCAAATGAGATCGATTGTCACTTTGTGTTACTTGTATATTCTCGGAATCTATTGACGTCTATTGATGTCAAATCACATCCTTCCTCATATATTTGGAATTATTAGAGTTTATTCGTATCAGATACATTCGATATACATGAATTGAAGCCAATTGTGATCGATTGTCACTTTGTGTTGATTGCATATTCTCGAAATCTATTGACATTGATTGGACTCGAATCTCATCATTCCTCATATATTTGGAATTATTAGATTTTATTTGTATCAGATTCATTCGATATACATGGATTGGGGCCAAATGAGGTCGATTGTCACTTTGTGTTAATTATATATTCTCGAAATCTATCGACGTCTATTGATGTCATATCACATCCTTCCTCATATATTTGGAATTATTAGAGTTTATTTGTATCAGATTCATTCGATATACATGAATTGGGGCCAAATGAGATCGATTGTAACTTTGTGTTAATTGTATATTCTCGAAATCTATTGACGTCTATTGATGTCAAATCACATCCTTCCTCATATATTTGGAATTATTAGAGTTTATTTGTATCAGATACATTCGATTTACATGAATTGAAGCCAATTGTGATAGATTGTCACTTTGTGTTGATTGCATATTCTCGAAATCTATTGACATTGATTGGACTCGAATCACATCCTTCCTCATATATTTGGAATTATTAGAGTTTATTTGTATCAGATTCATTCGATATACATGAATTGGGGCCAAATGAGATCGATTGTCACTTTGTGTTAATTGTATATTCTCGAAATCTATTGATATCAATTGAAGTCGAATCACATCATTCCTCATATATTTGGAATTATTAGAGTTTATTTGTATCAGATTCATCAGATATACATGAATTGTGGCTAAATGAGATCGATCGTCACTTTGTGTTTATTGTATATTCTCGAAATCTTTTGACATCGATTGAAGTCGAATCACATCATATCTCATATATTCGGAAGTATCAGAGTTTATTTGTATCAGATACATTCGATATACATGAATTGGGGCCAAATGAGATCGATTGCCTTTTTGTGTTGATTGTATATTCTCGAAATCTATTGTCGTCTATTGATGTCAAATCACATCCTTCCTCATATATTTGGAATTATTAGAGTTTATTCGTATCAGATACATTCGATAAACATGAATTGAAGCCAATTGTTATCGATTGTCACTTTGTGTTAATTGTATATTCTCCAAATGTTTTGACATCGATTGAAGTCGAATCACATCATATTTCATATATTCGGAAATATCAGAATTTATTGTATCAGATACATTCGATATACATGAATTGGGGCCAAATGAGATCGATTGCTACTTTGTGTTAATTGTATATTCTCGAAATCTATTGACATTGATTGGACTCGAATCACATCCTTCCTCATATATTTGGAATTATTAGAGTTTATTCGTATCAGATTCATTCGATATACATGAATTGGGGCCAAATGAGATCGATTGTAACTTTGTGTTAATTGTATATTCTCGAAATCTATTGACGTCTATTGATGTCAAATCACATCCTTCCTCATATATTTGGAATTATTAGAGTTTATTCGTATCAGATACATTCGATTTACATGAATTGAAGCCAATTGTGATAGATTGTCACTTTGTGTTGATTGCATATTTTCGAAATCTATTGACATTGATTGGACTCGATTCACATCATTCCTCATATATTTGGAATTATTAGAGTTTATTTGTATCAGATTCATTCGATATACATGAAATGGGGCCAAATGAGATCGATGGCCACTTTGTGTTAATTGTATATTCTCGAAATCTATCGACGTCTATTGGTGTCAAATCACATCCTTCCTCATATATTTGGAATTATTAGAGTTTATTTGTATCAGATTCATTCGATATACATGAATTGGGGCCAAATGAGATCGATTATCACTTTGTGTTAATTGTATATTCTCGAAATCTATTGACATCGATTGAAGTCGAATAACATCATATCTCATATATATTTGGAAGTATCAGAGTTTATTTGTATCAGATACATTCGATTTACATGAATTGAAGCCAATTGTGATAGATTGTCACTTTGTGTTGATTGCATATTCTCGAAATCTATTGACATTGATTGGACTCGAATCTCATCATTCCTCATATATTTGGAATTATTAGATTTTATTTGTATCAGATTCATTCGATATACATGAATTGGGGCCAAATGAGATCGATTGTCACTTTGTGTTAATTATATATTCTCGAAATCTATTGGCGTCTATTATGTCAAATCACATCCTTCCTCATATATTTGGAATTATTAGAGTTTATTCGTATCAGATACATTCGATATACATGAATTGGGGCCAAATGAGATCGATGGCCACTTTGTGTTAATTGTATATTCTCGAAATCTATCGACGTCTATTGGTGTCAAATCACATCCTTCCTCATATATTTGGAATTATTAGAGTTTATTTGTATCAGATTCATTCGATATACATGAATTGGGGCCAAATGAGATCGATTATCACTTTGTGTTAATTGTATATTCTCGAAATCTATTGACATCGATTGAAGTCGAATAACATCATATCTCATATATATTTGGAAGTATCAGAGTTTATTTGTATCAGATACATTCGATTTACATGAATTGAAGCCAATTGTGATAGATTGTCACTTTGTGTTGATTGCATATTCTCGAAATCTATTGACATTGATTGGACTCGAATCTCATCATTCCTCATATATTTGGAATTATTAGATTTTATTTGTATCAGATTCATTCGATATACATGAATTGGGGTCAAATGAGATCGATTGTCACTTTGTGTTAATTATATATTCTCGAAATCTATTGGCGTCTATTATGTCAAATCACATCCTTCCTCATATATTTGGAATTATTAGAGTTTATTCGTATCAGATACATTCGATATACATGAATTGGGGCCAAATGAGATCGATTGTCACTTTGTGTTAATTGTATATTCTCGAAATCTATTGATATCAATTGAAGTCGAATCACATCATTCCTCATATATTTGGAATTATTAGAGTTTATTTGTATCAGATTCATCAGATATACATGAATTGGGGCCAAAGGAGATCGATTGTCACTTTGTGTTAATTGTATATTCTCGAAATCTTTTGACATCGATTGAAGTCGAATCACATCATATCTCATATATTCGGAAGTATCAGAGTTTATTTGTATCAGATACATTCGATATACATGGATTGGGGCCAAATGAGATCGATTGCCACTTTGTGTTAATTGTATATTCTCGAAATCTATTGATATCAATTGGAGTCGAATCACATCATTCCTCATATATTCGGAAGTATCAGAGTTTATTTGTATCAGATACATTCGATATACATGAATTGGGGCCAAATGAGATCGATTGCCTTTTTGTATTGATTGTATATTCTCGAAATCTATTGTCGTCTATTGATGTCAAATCACATCATATCTCATATATTCGGAAATATCAGAATTTATTTGTATCAGATACATTCGATATACATGAATTGGGGCCAAATGAGATCGATTGCTACGTTGTGTTAATTGTATATTCTCGAAATCTATTGACATTGATTGGACTCGAATCACATCCTTCCTCATATATTTGGAATTATTAGAGTTTATTCGTATCAGATACATTCGATATACATGAATTGAAGCCAATTGTGATCGATTGTCCCTTTGTGTTAATGGTATATTCTCGAAATCTTTTGACATCGATTGAAGTCGAATCACATCATATCTCATATATTTGGAAGTATCAGAGTTTATTTGTATCAGATTCATTCGATATACATGAATTGGGGCCAAATGAGATCGATTGCCACTTTGTGTTAATTGTATATTCTCGGAATCTATTGACGTCTATTGATGTCAAATCACATCCTTCCTCATATATTTGGAATTATTAGAGTTTATTCGTATCAGATACATTCGATATACATGAATTGAAGCCAATTGTGATCGATTGTCACTTTGTGTTGATTGCATATTCTCGAAATCTATCGACGTCTATTGATGTCATATCACATCCTTCCTAATATATTTGGAATTATTAGAGTTTATTCGTATCAGATACATTCGATATAGATGAATTCAAGCCAATTGTGATCGATTGTCACTTTGTGGTGATTGCATATTTCCGAAATCTATTGACATCAATTGAAGTCGAATCACATCATATTTCATATATTCGGAAATATCAGAATTTATTGTATCAGATACATTCGATATACATGAATTGAAGCCAATTGTGATAGATTGTCACTTTGTGTTGATTGCATATTCTCGAATTCTATTGACATTGATTGGACTCGAATCACATCATTCCTCATATATTTGGAATTATTAGAGTTTATTCGTATCAGATACATTCGATATACATGAATTGAAGCCAATTGTGATCGATTGTCACTTTGTGTTGATTGCATATTCTCGAAATCTATCGACGTCTATTGATGTCATATCACATCCTTCCTCATGTATTTGGAATTATTAGAGTTTATTCGTATCAGATACATTCGATATAGATGAATTCAAGCCAATTGTGATCGATTGTCACTTTGTGGTGATTGCATATTTCCGAAATCTATTGACTTCAATTGAAGTCGAATCACATAATTCCTCATATATAAGGAATTATTAGAGTTTATTCGTATCAGATACATTCGATTTACATGAATTGAAGCCAATTGTGATAGATTGTCACTTTGTGTTGATTGCATATTTTCGAAATCTATTGACATTGATTGGACTCGATTCACATCATTCCTCATATATTTGGAATTATTAGAGTTTATTTGTATCAGATTCATTCGATATACATGAAATGGGGCCAAATGAGATCGATGGCCACTTTGTGTTAATTGTATATTCTCGAAATCTATCGACGTCTATTGGTGTCAAACAACATCCTTCCTCATATATTTGGAATTATTAGAGTTTATTTGTATCAGATTCATTCGATATACATGAATTGGGGCCAAATGAGATCGATTATCACTTTGTGTTAATTGTATATTCTCGAAATCTATTGACATCGATTGAAGTCGAATAACATCATATCTCATATATATTTGGAAGTATCAGAGTTTATTTGTATCAGATACATTCGATTTACATGAATTGAAGCCAATTGTGATAGATTGTCACTTTGTGTTGATTGCATATTCTCGAAATCTATTGACATTGATTGGACTCGAATCTCATCATTCCTCATATATTTGGAATTATTAGATTTTATTTGTATCAGATCCATTCGATATACATGAATTGGGGCCAAATGAGATCGATTGTCACTTTGTGTTAATTATATATTCTCGAAATCTATTGGCGTCTATTATGTCAAATCACATCCTTCCTCATATATTTGGAATTATTAGAGTTTATTCGTATCAGATACATTCGATATACATGAATTGGGGCCAAATGAGATCGATTGTCACTTTGTGTTAATTGTATATTCTCGAAATCTATTGATATCAATTGAAGTCGAATCACATCATTCCTCATATATTTGGAATTATTAGAGTTTATTTGTATCAGATTCATCAGATATACATGAATTGGGGCCAAATGAGATCGATTGTCACTTTGTGTTAATTGTATATTCTCGAAATCTTTTGACATCGATTGAAGTCGAATCACATCATATCTCATATATTCGGAAGTATCAGAGTTTATTTGTATCAGATACATTCGATATACATGAATTGGGGCCAAATGAGATCGATTGCCTTTTTGTGTTGATTGCATATTCTCGAAATCTATTGACATTGATTGGACTCGAATCTCATCCTTCCTCATATATTTGGAATTATTAGAGTTTATTTGTATCAGATACATTCGATTTACATGAATTGAAGCCAATTGTGATAGATTGTCACTTTGTGTTGATTGCATATTCTCGAAATCTATTGACATTGATTGGACTCGAATCTCATCATTCCTCATATATTTGGAATTATTAGAGTTTATTTGTATCAGATTCATTCGATATACATGAATTGGGGCCAAATGAGATCGATTGTCACTTTGTGTTAATTGTATATTCTCGAAATCTATTGATATCAATTGAAGTCGTATCACATCATTCCTCATATATTTGGAATTATTAGAGTTTATTTGTATCAGATTCATCAGATATACATGAATTGGGGCTAAATGAGATCGATTGTCACTTTGTGTTAATTGTATATTCTCGAAATCTTTTGACATCGATTGAAGTCGAATCACATCATATCTCATATATTCGGAAGTATCAGAGTTTTCTTGTATCAGATACATTCGATATACATGAATTGGGGCCAAATGAGATCGATTGCCTTTTTGTGTTGATTGTATATTCTCGAAATCTATTGTCGTCTATTGATGTCAAATCACATTCTTCCTCATATATTTGGAATTATTAGAGTTTATTCGTATCAGATACATTCGATAAACATGAATTGGGGCCAAATGAGATCGATTGCTACTTTGTGTTAATTGTATATTCTCGAAATCTATTGACATTGATTGGACTCGAATCACATCCTTCCTCATATATTTGGAATTATTAGAGTTTATTCGTATCAGATTCATTCGATATACATGAATTGGGGCCAAATGAGATCGATTGTAACTTTGTGTTAATTGTATATTCTCGAAATCTATTGACGTCTATTGATGTCAAATCACATCCTTCCTCATATATTTGGAATTATTAGAGTTTATTCGTATCAGATACATTCGATTTACATGAATTGAAGCCAATTGTGATAGATTGTCACTTTGTGTTGATTGCATATTTTCGAAATCTATTGACATTGATTGGACTCGATTCACATCATTCCTCATATATTTGGAATTATTAGAGTTTATTTGTATCAGATTCATTCGATATACATGAAATGGGGCCAAATGAGATCGATGGCCACTTTGTGTTAATTGTATATTCTCGAAATCTATCGACGTCTATTGGTGTCAAATCACATCCTTCCTCATATATTTGGAATTATTAGAGTTTATTTGTATCAGATTCATTCGATATACATGAATTGGGGCCAAATGAGATCGATTATCACTTTGTGTTAATTGTATATTCTCGAAATCTATTGACATCGATTGAAGTCGAATAACATCATATCTCATATATATTTGGAAGTATCAGAGTTTATTTGTATCAGATACATTCGATTTACATGAATTGAAGCCAATTGTGATAGATTGTCACTTTGTGTTGATTGCATATTCTCGAAATCTATTGACATTGATTGGACTCGAATCTCATCATTCCTCATATATTTGGAATTATTAGATTTTATTTGTATCAGATTCATTCGATATACATGAATTGGGGCCAAATGAGATCGATTGTCACTTTGTGTTAATTATATATTCTCGAAATCTATTGGCGTCTATTATGTCAAATCACATCCTTCCTCATATATTTGGAATTATTAGAGTTTATTCGTATCAGATACATTCGATATACATGAATTGGGGCCAAATGAGATCGATTGTCACTTTGTGTTAATTGTATATTCTCGAAATCTATTGATATCAATTGAAGTCGAATCACATCATTCCTCATATATTTGGAATTATTAGAGTTTATTTGTATCAGATTCATCAGATATACATGAATTGGGGCCAAATGAGATCGATTGTCACTTTGTGTTAATTGTATATTCTCGAAATCTTTTGACATCGATTGAAGTCGAATCACATCATATCTCATATATTCGGAAGTATCAGAGTTTATTTGTATCAGATACATTCGATATACATGAATTGGGGCCAAATGAGATCGATTGCCACTTTGTGTTAATTGTATATTCTCGAAATCTATAGATATCAATTGGAGTCGAATCACATCATTCCTCATATATTTGGAATTATTAGAGTTTATTTGTATCAGATTCATCAGATATACATGAATTGGGGCTAAATGAGATCGATTGTCACTTTGTGTTAATTGTATATTCTCGAAATCTATTGATATCAATTGAAGTCGTATCACATCATTCCTCATATATTTGGAATTATTAGAGTTTATTTGTATCAGATTCATCAGATATACATGAATTGGGGCTAAATGAGATCGATTGTCACTTTGTGTTAATTGTATATTCTCGAAATCTTTTGACATCGATTGAAGTCGAATCACATCATATCTCATATATTCGGAAGTATCAGAGTTTATTTGTATCAGATACATTCGATATACATGAATTGGGGCCAAATGAGATCGATTGCCTTTTTGTGTTGATTGTATATTCTCGAAATCTATTGTCGTCTATTGATGTCAAATCACATCCTTCCTCATATATTTGGAATTATTAGAGTTTATTCGTATCAGATACATTCGATAAACATGAATTGAAGCCAATTGTTATCGATTGTCACTTTGTGTTAATTGTATATTCTCCAAATGTTTTGACATCGATTGAAGTCGAATCACATCATATTTCATATATTCGGAAATATCAGAATTTATTGTATCAGATACATTCGATATACATGAATTGGGGCCAAATGAGATCGATTGCTACTTTGTGTTAATTGTATATTCTCGAAATCTATTGACATCGATTGGACTCGAATCACATCCTTCCTCATATATTTGGAATTATTAGAGTTTATTCGTATCAGATTCATTCGATATACATGAATTGGGGCCAAATGAGATCGATTGTAACTTTGTGTTAATTGTATATTCTCGAAATCTATTGACGTCTATTGATGTCAAATCACATCCTTCCTCATATATTTGGAATTATTAGAGTTTATTCGTATCAGATACATTCGATTTACATGAATTGAAGCCAATTGTGATAGATTGTCACTTTGTGTTGATTGCATATTTTCGAAATCTATTGACATTGATTGGACTCGATTCACATCATTCCTCATATATTTGGAATTATTAGAGTTTATTTGTATCAGATTCATTCGATATACATGAAATGGGGCCAAATGAGATCGATGGCCACTTTGTGTTAATTGTATATTCTCGAAATCTATCGACGTCTATTGGTGTCAAATCACATCCTTCCTCATATATTTGGAATTATTAGAGTTTATTTGTATCAGATTCATTCGATATACATGAATTGGGGCCAAATGAGATCGATTATCACTTTGTGTTAATTGTATATTCTCGAAATCTATTGACATCGATTGAAGTCGAATAACATCATATCTCATATATATTTGGAAGTATCAGAGTTTATTTGTATCAGATACATTCGATTTACATGAATTGAAGCCAATTGTGATAGATTGTCACTTTGTGTTGATTGCATATTCTCGAAATCTATTGACATTGATTGGACTCGAATCTCATCATTCCTCATATATTTGGAATTATTAGATTTTATTTGTATCAGATTCATTCGATATACATGAATTGGGGCCAAATGAGATCGATTGCCACTTTGTGTTAATTGTATATTCTCGGAATCTATTGACGTCTATTGATGTCAAATCACATCCTTCCTCATATATTTGGAATTATTAGAGTTTATTCGTATCAGATACATTCGATATACATGAATTGAAGCCAATTGTGATCGATTGTCACTTTGTGTTGATTGCATATTCTCGAAATCTATCGACGTCTATTGATGTCATATCACATCCTTCCTCATATATTTGGAATTATTAGAGTTTATTCGTATCAGATACATTCGATATAGATGAATTCAAGCCAATTGTGATCGATTGTCACTTTGTGGTGATTGCATATTTCCGAAATCTATTGACATCAATTGGAGTCGAATCACAAAATTCCTCATATATAAGGAATTATTTGAGTTTATTTGTGTCAGATACATTCGATATACATGAATTGAAGCCAATTGTGATAGATTGTCACTTTGTGTTGATTGCATATTCTCGAATTCTATTGACATTGATTGGACTCGAATCACATCATTCCTCATATATTTGGAATTATTAGAGTTTATTCGTATCAGATACATTCGATATACATGAATTGAAGCCAATTGTGATCGATTGTCACTTTGTGTTGATTGCATATTCTCGAAATCTATCGACGTCTATTGATGTCATATCACATCCTTCCTCATGTATTTGGAATTATTAGAGTTTATTCGTATCAGATACATTCGATATAGATGAATTCAAGCCAATTGTGATCGATTGTCACTTTGTGGTGATTGCATATTTCCGAAATCTATTGACTTCAATTGAAGTCGAATCACATAATTCCTCATATATAAGGAATTATTAGAGTTTATTCGTATCAGATACATTCGATTTACATGAATTGAAGCCAATTGTGATAGATTGTCACTTTGTGTTGATTGCATATTTTCGAAATCTATTGACATTGATTGGACTCGATTCACATCATTCCTCATATATTTGGAATTATTAGAGTTTATTTGTATCAGATTCATTCGATATACATGAAATGGGGCCAAATGAGATCGATGGCCACTTTGTGTTAATTGTATATTCTCGAAATCTATCGACGTCTATTGGTGTCAAACAACATCCTTCCTCATATATTTGGAATTATTAGAGTTTATTTGTATCAGATTCATTCGATATACATGAATTGGGGCCAAATGAGATCGATTATCACTTTGTGTTAATTGTATATTCTCGAAATCTATTGACATCGATTGAAGTCGAATAACATCATATCTCATATATATTTGGAAGTATCAGAGTTTATTTGTATCAGATACATTCGATTTACATGAATTGAAGCCAATTGTGATAGATTGTCACTTTGTGTTGATTGCATATTCTCGAAATCTATTGACATTGATTGGACTCGAATCTCATCATTCCTCATATATTTGGAATTATTAGATTTTATTTGTATCAGATCCATTCGATATACATGGATTGGGGCCAAATGAGATCGATTGTCACTTTGTGTTAATTATATATTCTCGAAATCTATTGGCGTCTATTATGTCAAATCACATCCTTCCTCATATATTTGGAATTATTAGAGTTTATTCGTATCAGATACATTCGATATACATGAATTGGGGCCAAATGAGATCGATTGTCACTTTGTGTTAATTGTATATTCTCGAAATCTATTGATATCAATTGAAGTCGAATCACATCATTCCTCATATATTTGGAATTATTAGAGTTTATTTGTATCAGATTCATCAGATATACATGAATTGGGGCCAAATGAGATCGATTGTCACTTTGTGTTAATTGTATATTCTCGAAATCTTTTGACATCGATTGAAGTCGAATCACATCATATCTCATATATTCGGAAGTATCAGAGTTTATTTGTATCAGATACATTCGATATACATGAATTGGGGCCAAATGAGATCGATTGCCTTTTTGTGTTGATTGCATATTCTCGAAATCTATTGACATTGATTGGACTCGAATCTCATCCTTCCTCATATATTTGGAATTATTAGAGTTTATTTGTATCAGATACATTCGATTTACATGAATTGAAGCCAATTGTGATAGATTGTCACTTTGTGTTGATTGCATATTCTCGAAATCTATTGACATTGATTGGACTCGAATCACATCCTTCCTCATATATTTGGAATTATTAGAGTTTATTTGTATCAGATTCATTCGATATACATGAATTGGGGCCAAATGAGATCGATTGTCACTTTGTGTTAATTGTATATTCTCGAAATCTATTGATATCAATTGAAGTCGTATCACATCATTCCTCATATATTTGGAATTATTAGAGTTTATTTGTATCAGATTCATCAGATATACATGAATTGGGGCTAAATGAGATCGATTGTCACTTTGTGTTAATTGTATATTCTCGAAATCTTTTGACATCGATTGAAGTCGAATCACATCATATCTCATATATTCGGAAGTATCAGAGTTTTCTTGTATCAGATACATTCGATATACATGAATTGGGGCCAAATGAGATCGATTGCCTTTTTGTGTTGATTGTATATTCTCGAAATCTATTGTCGTCTATTGATGTCAAATCACATTCTTCCTCATATATTTGGAATTATTAGAGTTTATTCGTATCAGATACATTCGATAAACATGAATTGAAGCCAATTGTTATCGATTGTCACTTTGTGTTAATTGTATATTCTCCAAATGTTTTGACATCGATTGAAGTCGAATCACATCATATTTCATATATTCGGAAATATCAGAATTTATTGTATCAGATACATTCGATATACATGAATTGGGGCCAAATGAGATCGATTGCTACTTTGTGTTAATTGTATATTCTCGAAATCTATTGACATTGATTGGACTCGAATCACATCCTTCCTCATATATTTGGAATTATTAGAGTTTATTCGTATCAGATTCATTCGATATACATGAATTGGGGCCAAATGAGATCGATTGTAACTTTGTGTTAATTGTATATTCTCGAAATCTATTGACGTCTATTGATGTCAAATCACATCCTTCCTCATATATTTGGAATTATTAGAGTTTATTCGTATCAGATACATTCGATTTACATGAATTGAAGCCAATTGTGATAGATTGTCACTTTGTGTTGATTGCATATTTTCGAAATCTATTGACATTGATTGGACTCGATTCACATCATTCCTCATATATTTGGAATTATTAGAGTTTATTTGTATCAGATTCATTCGATATACATGAAATGGGGCCAAATGAGATCGATGGCCACTTTGTGTTAATTGTATATTCTCGAAATCTATCGACGTCTATTGGTGACAAATCACATCCTTCCTCATATATTTGGAATTATTAGAGTTTATTTGTATCAGATTCATTCGATATACATGAATTGGGGCCAAATGAGATCGATTATCACTTTGTGTTAATTGTATATTCTCGAAATCTATTGACATCGATTGAAGTCGAATAACATCATATCTCATATATATTTGGAAGTATCAGAGTTTATTTGTATCAGATACATTCGATTTACATGAATTGAAGCCAATTGTGATAGATTGTCACTTTGTGTTGATTGCATATTCTCGAAATCTATTGACATTGATTGGACTCGAATCTCATCATTCCTCATATATTTGGAATTATTAGATTTTATTTGTATCAGATTCATTCGATATACATGAATTGGGGCCAAATGAGATCGATTGTCACTTTGTGTTAATTATATATTCTCGAAATCTATTGGCGTCTATTATGTCAAATCACATCCTTCCTCATATATTTGGAATTATTAGAGTTTATTCGTATCAGATACATTCGATATACATGAATTGGGGCCAAATGAGATCGATTGTCACTTTGTGTTAATTGTATATTCTCGAAATCTATTGATATCAATTGAAGTCGAATCACATCATTCCTCATATATTTGGAATTATTAGAGTTTATTTGTATCAGATTCATCAGATATACATGAATTGGGGCCAAATGAGATCGATTGTCACTTTGTGTTAATTGTATATTCTCGAAATCTTTTGACATCGATTGAAGTCGAATCACATCATATCTCATATATTCGGAAGTATCAGAGTTTATTTGTATCAGATACATTCGATATACATGAATTGGGGCCAAATGAGATCGATTGCCACTTTGTGTTAATTGTATATTCTCGAAATCTATTGATATCAATTGGAGTCGAATCACATCATTCCTCATATATTTGGAATTATTAGAGTTTATTTGTATCAGATTCATCAGATATACATGAATTGGGGCTAAATGAGATCGATTGTCACTTTGTGTTAATTGTATATTCTCGAAATCTATTGATATCAATTGAAGTCGTATCACATCATTCCTCATATATTTGGAATTATTAGAGTTTATTTGTATCAGATTCATCAGATATACATGAATTGGGGCTAAATGAGATCGATTGTCACTTTGTGTTAATTGTATATTCTCGAAATCTTTTGACATCGATTGAAGTCGAATCACATCATATCTCATATATTCGGAAGTATCAGAGTTTATTTGTATCAGATACATTCGATATACATGAATTGGGGCCAAATGAGATCGATTGCCTTTTTGTGTTGATTGTATATTCTCGAAATCTATTGTCGTCTATTGATGTCAAATCACATCCTTCCTCATATATTTGGAATTATTAGAGTTTATTCGTATCAGATACATTCGATAAACATGAATTGAAGCCAATTGTTATCGATTGTCACTTTGTGTTAATTGTATATTCTCCAAATGTTTTGACATCGATTGAAGTCGAATCACATCATATTTCATATATTCGGAAATATCAGAATTCATTGTATCAGATACATTCGATATACATGAATTGGGGCCAAATGAGATCGATTGCTACTTTGTGTTAATTGTATATTCTCGAAATCTATTGACATCGATTGGACTCGAATCACATCCTTCCTCATATATTTGGAATTATTAGAGTTTATTCGTATCAGATTCATTCGATATACATGAATTGGGGCCAAATGAGATCGATTGTAACTTTGTGTTAATTGTATATTCTCGAAATCTATTGACGTCTACTGATGTCAAATCACATCCTTCCTCATATATTTGGAATTATTAGAGTTTATTCGTATCAGATACATTCGATTTACATGAATTGAAGCCAATTGTGATAGATTGTCACTTTGTGTTGATTGCATATTTTCGAAATCTATTGACATTGATTGGACTCGATTCACATCATTCCTCATATATTTGGAATTATTAGAGTTTATTTGTATCAGATTCATTCGATATACATGAAATGGGGCCAAATGAGATCGATGGCCACTTTGTGTTAATTGTATATTCTCGAAATCTATCGACGTCTATTGGTGTCAAATCACATCCTTCCTCATATATTTGGAATTATTAGAGTTTATTTGTATCAGATTCATTCGATACACATGAATTGGGGCCAAATGAGATCGATTATCACTTTGTGTTAATTGTATATTCTCGAAATCTATTGACATCGATTGAAGTCGAATAACATCATATCTCATATATATTTGGAAGTATCAGAGTTTATTTGTATCAGATACATTCGATTTACATGAATTGAAGCCAATTGTGATAGATTGTCACTTTGTGTTGATTGCATATTCTCGAAATCTATTGACATTGATTGGACTCGAATCTCATCATTCCTCATATATTTGGAATTATTAGATTTTATTTGTATCAGATTCATTCGATATACATGAATTGGGGCCAAATGAGATCGATTGTCACTTTGTGTTAATTATATATTCTCGAAATCTATTGGCGTCTATTATGTCAAATCACATCCTTCCTCATATATTTGGAATTATTAGAGTTTATTCGTATCAGATACATTCGATATACATGAATTGGGGCCAAATGAGATCGATTGTCACTTTGTGTTAATTGTATATTCTCGAAATCTATTGATATCAATTGAAGTCGAATCACATCATTCCTCATATATTTGGAATTATTAGAGTTTATTTGTATCAGATTCATCAGATATACATGAATTGGGGCCAAATGAGATCGATTGTCACTTTGTGTTAATTGTATATTCTCGAAATCTTTTGACATCGATTGAAGTCGAATCACATCATATCTCATATATTCGGAAGTATCAGAGTTTATTTGTATCAGATACATTCGATATACATGAATTGGGGCCAAATGAGATCGATTGCCACTTTGTGTTAATTGTATATTCTCGAAATCTATTGATATCAATTGGAGTCGAATCACATCATTCCTCATATATTCGGAAGTATCAGAGTTTATTTGTATCAGATACATTCGATATACATGAATTGGGGCCAAATGAGATCGATTGCCTTTTTGTATTGATTGTATATTCTCGAAATCTATTGTCGTCTATTGATGTCAAATCACATCATATCTCATATATTCGGAAATATCAGAATTTATTTGTATCAGATACATTCGATATACATGAATTGGGGCCAAATGAGATCGATTGCTACGTTGTGTTAATTGTATATTCTCGAAATCTATTGACATTGATTGGACTCGAATCACATCCTTCCTCATATATTTGGAATTATTAGAGTTTATTCGTATCAGATACATTCGATATACATGAATTGAAGCCAATTGTGATCGATTGTCCCTTTGTGTTAATGGTATATTCTCGAAATCTTTTGACATCGATTGAAGTTGAATCACATCATATCTCATATATTTGGAAGTATCAGAGTTTATTTGTATCAGATACATTCGATATACATGAATTGGGGCCAAATGAGATCGATTGCCACTTTGTGTTAATTGTATATTCTCGAAATCTATTGACGTCTATTGATGTCAAATCACATCCTTCCTCATATATTTGTAATTATTAGAGTTTATTCGTATCAGATACATTCGATATACATGAATTGAAGCCAATTGTGATCGATTGTCACTTTGTGTTGTTGCATATTCTTGAAATCTATTGACATCAATTGAAGTCGAATCACATCATTTCTCATATATCTGGAATTATTAGAGTTTATTTGTGTCACATACATTCGATATAGATGAATTCAAGCCAATTGTGATCGATTGTCACTTTGTGGTGATTGCATATTTCCGAAATCTATTGACATCAATTGAAGTCGAATAACATCATTCCTCATATATTTGGAATTATTAGATTTTATTTGTATCAGATTCATTCGATATACATGAATTGGGGCCAAATGAGATCGATTGTCACTTTGTGTTAATTGTATATTCTCGAAATCTATCGACGTCTATTGATGTCATATCACATCCTTCCTCATATATTTGGAATTATTAGAGTTTATTTGTATCAGATTCATTCGATATACATGAATTGGGGCCAAATGAGATCGATTGTAACTTTGTGTTAATTGTATATTCTCGAAATCTATTGACGTCTATTGATGTCAAATCACATCCTTCCTCATATATTTGGAATTATTAGAGTTTATTCGTATCAGATACATTCGATATACATGAATTGAAGCCAATTGTGATCGATTGTCACTTTGTGTTGATTGCATATTCTCGAAATCTATTGACATTGATTGGACTCGAATCTCATCATTCCTCATATATTTGGAATTATTAGATTTTATTTGTATCAGATTCATTCGATATACATGAATTGGGGCCAAATGAGATCGATTGTCACTTTGTGTTAATTGTATATTCTCGAAATCTATCGACGTCTATTGATGTCATATCACATCCTTCCTCATATATTTGGAATTATTAGAGTTTATTCGTATCAGATACATTCGATATACATGAATTGGGGCCAAATGAGATCGATTGCCACTTTGTGTTAATTGTATATTCTCGGAATCTATTGACGTCTATTGATGTCAAATCACATCCTTCCTCATATATTTGGAATTATTAGAGTTTATTCGTATCAGATACATTCGATTTACATGAATTGAAGCCAATTGTGATAGATTGTCACTTTGTGTTGATTGCATATTCTCGAAATCTATTGACATTGATTGGACTCGAATCACATCCTTCCTCATATATTTGGAATTATTAGAGTTTATTTGTATCAGATTCATTCGATATACATGAATTGGGGCCAAATGAGATCGATTGTCACTTTGTGTTAATTGTATATTCTCGAAATCTATCGACGTCTATTGATGTCATATCACATCCTTCCTCATATATTTGGAATTATTAGAGTTTATTCGTATCAGATACATTCGATATACATGAATTGGGGCCAAATGAGATCGATTGCCACTTTGTGTTACTTGTATATTCTCGGAATCTATTGACGTCTATTGATGTCAAATCACATCCTTCCTCATATATTTGGAATTATTAGAGTTTATTCGTATCAGATACATTCGATATACATGAATTGAAGCCAATTGTGATCGATTGTCACTTTGTGTTGATTGCATATTCTCGAAATCTATTGACATTGATTGGACTCGAATCTCATCATTCCTCATATATTTGGAATTATTAGATTTTATTTGTATCAGATTCATTCGATATACATGAATTGGGGCCAAATGAGATCGATTGTCACTTTGTGTTAATTGTATATTTTCGAAATCTATAGACATCGATTGAAGTCGAATAACATCATATCTCATATATATTTGTAAGTATCAGAGTTTATTTGTATCAGATACATTCGATTTACATGAATTGAAGCCAATTGTGATAGATTGTCACTTTGTGTTGATTGCATATTCTCGAAATCTATTGAAATTGATTGGACTCGAATCTCATCATTCCTCATATATTTGGAATTATTAGATTTCATTTGTATCAGATTCATTCGATATACATGAATTGGGGCCAAATGAGATCGATTGTCACTTTGTGTTAATTATATATTCTCGAAATCTATTGGCGTCTATTGATGTCAAATCACATCCTTCCTCATATATTTGGAAGTATCAGAGTTTATTCGTATCGGATACATTCGATATAGATGAATTGAAGCCAATTGTGATAGATTGTCACTTTGTGTTGATTGCATATTCTCGAAATCTATTGACATTGATTGGACTCGATTCACATCATTCCTCATATATTTGGAATTATTAGATTTTATTTGTATCAGATTCATTCGATATACATGGATTGGGGCCAAATGAGATCGATTGTCACTTTGTGTTAATTATATATTCTCGAAATCTATCGACGTCTATTGATGTCATATCACATCCTTCCTCATATATTTGGAATTATTAGAGTTTATTTGTATCACATTCATTCGATATACATGAATTGGGGCCAAATGAGATCGATTGTCACTTTGTGTTGATTGCATATTCTCGAAATCTATTGACATTGATTGGACTCGAATCACATCCTTCCTCATATATTCGGAATTATTAGAGTTTATTTGTATCAGATTCATTCGATATACATGAAATGGGGCCAAATGAGATCGATGGCCACTTTGTGTTAATTGTAAATTCTCGAAATCTATCGACGTCTATAGATGTCAAATCACATCCTTCCTCATATATTTGGAATTATTAGAGTTTATTTGTATCAGATTCATTCGATATACATGAATTGGGGCCAAATGAGATCGATTGTCACTTTGTGTTAATTGTATATTCTCGAAATCTATTGATATCAATTGAAGTCGAATCACATCATTCCACATATATTTGGAATTATTAGAGTTCATTTGTATCAGATTCATCAGATATACATGAATTGGGGCTAAATGAGATCGATTGTCACTTTGTGTTAATTGTATATTCTCGAAATCTTTTGACATCGATTGAAGTCGAATCACATCATATCTCATATATTCGGAAGTATCAGAGTTTATTTGTATCAGATACATTCGATAAACATGAATTGAAGCCAATTGTTATCGATTGTCACTTTGTGTTAATTGTATATTCTCCAAATGTTTTGACATCGATTGAAGTCGAATCACATCATATTTCATATATTCGGAAATATCAGAATTTATTGTATCAGATACATTCGATATACATGAATTGGGGCCAAATGAGATCGATTGCTACATAGTGTTAATTGTATATTCTCGAAATCTATTGACATTGATTGGACTCGAATCACATCCTTCCTCATATATTTGGAATTATTAGAGTTTATTCGTATCAGATTCATTCCATATACACGAATTGGGGCCAAATGAGATCGATTGTAACTTTGTGTTAATTGTATATTCTCGAAATCTATTGACGTCTATTGATGTCAAATCACATCCTTCCTCATATATTCGGAATTATTAGAGTTTATTTGTATCAGATACATTCGATTTACATGAATTGAAGCCAATTGTGATA